>NC_064809.1:121366718-121496111 GCF_023721935.1 Panthera uncia
TTTTCTTTTCTTTTCTTTTCTTTTCTTTTCTTTTCTTTTCTTTTCTTTTCTTTCTTTTCAAGCTTAGATGAAACCTCTTTCAGGAAGCTAGCTCTCCCTGGTTTTTTTTTTCTCTCCAAGCTCAGGTTAAATGTCCTTCTAGAATGGTGCTGCCCATCAGGAATAATCGTGATTCACATATCCCATGCATCTGAAATGATGTTACGGGCCTTGAGCTCCTTGATGGTAGGGGCTGTGTCTTGTTCACCCAGTGGCTATCTCCTGCCAGCTGCCAAAGAGAGGGGCTCAGCAGGTGTTTCGGCAGTGAAGGGAGCTGCCCGCCCGTGCCTTGGGCAAGTCTGGTGTGGACATTCATGCTGAGAAGGTGATCAGGGCTTCAACCATCAGAGCAGGAGGTCTCATGAGGCCCAGTGATATCTGGTCCAGAAATACATCTCCAAGCTAAGCCGATGTCTAGGTCTCCCCTGAACACATTTTTCGTGACGGTATAAAGTGCGAGGACTGTGGCAGGGCTGATGCTTAGAAAAGCAGCCTGGAAGCCAGCATGTGTCAGCGTGGGAGGTGGGAGAGAATGGATGCAGGGCTCGGGTGCTTGAAGGAGACTGAAAGGATACAGGGGTGGGGTGGGGGGATTGCTTCAGCCAGGCCTCACCCTCCCTCAATACTTAGTCCACATCCAGCCCTGTTTCTTTCTTCCCTCCTTCTTCCACGGCATGTGGTACAAACAGGAACTCAGCAAATGTGCGCTGAATGAAGGGGAACTAAAATTCCCGTCCCCTTGTGTTCCCACTCAGGTAGCTTGCTCGGCTGCCATAGACCGGGCGGCTTCCAGAACAGGAACTTCATGTCTCACGGTGCTGGAGGCCAGAGGTCCCAGGTTAAGGTGTTGGTAGGGCCGGCTCCTTCTGAGAGCCGTGAGGAAGAATCTGGTCCATGCCTCTTGCCCAACTTCTGGTTGTTTGTTTGGGCAGCCCCACCCACACCCCTCTAGTTGGGACAGGCAGGCCAAGGATTTGCCAGAACACAGGTTCCTCTGTCGCTCCTTGTAGAAAGGACTTCTAGAAAGTTCTGCAGCTCCAGGGCCTCCAGCTGATCTTCCACTCTTTGATATCCGCATTACCACACTGGGAGGCACTGCCAGGTCGGCGGTGTCCCAGCCTTGGCAGGTGTTGGGCAGCCCTGGAAAGAAGCTGGCCGTTCTGGAACTTACCACAGGGGTGTGACGCCCGGGCAGACCCTGGTGCTGCCTAAACCGGCTTTTTGCAGCATTTCTTTTTTCCTCATCTTAAATCAGGGGTTTTAAAGCCACAAAAGAGCCAATATGCAGTCTGGCAGTCATTTTGAGTATTGGAGAAATGGCTCTGACCGTCTGTTCCGTCTCCAGCATGTTCCCTGCAGGAACATCCACAGATATATCCATGGGTGTAATAACATCCTGCCAATGCAGAGCTTTGTTCTCAAGAGGTGGGCAAGTTCAGTGCTTGCTTGGATCCAGGCTTCACGTCCTGTCCCAGTGTTTGGGGAAAAGTTCTGAGACAAAGGGGAGTGTCTGAGGCCACACAGCCTACAAGTGGTCAAGAGCACGGGCCTGGGAAGTAGCCCACGTGGGCTGCAGTCCCAGGGCCACCACCTGCCAGCTACGTGACTTGGAAAAGCTTCTTCACCTTCTCTGTGCCTGTTTCCTCACCTGCAAAGTGAGGATAATACTGGCGCCCACGTCATAGGGTTCTTGTGAAGATTAAATGAATCCAGACATGTGAAGTGCTTGGAAGGGTGCCTGGCCCTGAGTGAGGCCAGTGTAACTGTTTGCTGTTTGTTGCTGTGATTGTTATTCAGGCACGAAAGCCAGAAAGGAGCAAATGATCCCTGGGGACAAATGAGCAAGTCCAAGTTCAGGTCACTTGGAAGACAGAGCTCCATAGAGCTAGATCATCTTCTCCCTGTTACAAGGGAATTCCATCTGTTAGAGCTGGGGTTCTCAGCCTGGGCTGCACTTTAGAATCAAAAGAGGAAATTTTAAAAATCCCGATGCTCAGGCCACACCTTCAACTCACTGAATCCGTGTTTCTGGGGCGTCAGTGCTTTGTAAAAGCCTCCCTGTTGATTCCAGCGTGCAGCCACGTCTGAGAACCACTGCTCTGGGCTTTTACTATCGAAGACCGGTCCTTGGACCAGCAGTGTTGGCATCACCCAGGAACTTGCTAGAAATGCAGAGCCTTGGTCTGCTGAATGCAACTGAGGAAGGCTCTTGAGCAAACGGCCCCATCCTGAGGCTCCCAGAAGAAGCATTGATAACAAGGTGGATTAGATAGCAAGGGACAGGTGCATGCGTTTTGGAGGCGGGGAAGCCAGAAGAGGTCCTTATCTCTCCCAGAGCCTGGCACGCTTTTGCTTCGGAAAACTTAGGAAATAAAGCTGTGTTTATGTGGCATGGAGTGCTTGTCAGTGGCTGGGACCCAGAGTCCCGCCGTAGGCTAGCTTGATGGCCAGCCTTGCAGTTCCTCTGGATGCATTAAATATCCCTGATGGGCTCAACTCAGGGGGGAAAGAAATGTGGCTTCGAGCCAAGTGCCCTGGGAGCGAAGGCCACTGCAGTGCTTTTAGAAGGCAGCTCCGGCCTTCCTGGATGCCGTGACCCTGGGGCAAAGGGGATTTGCAGGCTTCGGAGGTATGCTGGGCTCCCTTGGGTGGCCAGAGTTCAAGTTTGTTCTCTTCATGGATTGGGCTGTTCCTGACCTCACTTTGTTAAGAAACAAGGAGGAACCCAACGTGAGCTCTGCATACTCCCCCTACCCTCCCTGCTGCCCTTATTTCCAAATGACATTTTCAGATGTCATCCTCCCCCACCCCCTGAGCCCTGAATGCAGCAGATCTCAAATGGTTTAGTAGTAAGAGAATGGAATTTAGAGCCCTAGGTTCTAAGTTGAAATTCTGCCTTTTTTCACTTACTAGCAATAGGATCTTGGGGAACTATCTCAGTCTCCTAGGGCTTTCAATCCCCTCACCAGGAAAGTAGGAAGAATTTATTTACCTTTAGCTAAAGAGGCCACATAGTACCGCAGTGAAAACCGTGTTCTCCCCATCAGGCCGGCTCGGTTTAAATCCATACTTCCTGGCAGAGGAGCCTTGGGTTGATTCCTAATCGCTGGGTGCTTCAGTATGTTTACCCGTGTAATGGGGATAACAGCAGTACCTGCCTCTTTGAACTGTTACGAGAATTTAAGGAGTTGCCTTGTGTCAGGTGCTGGGACGGACGCCAGCAGGACGCTCTCAAATGTGCCAGTGAGCATTTTTTTGCCTTTATATTTTCTTTGAAACTCCCCACTGTTCTCCCTTTTGAAACAAATGATCGTCACAATCTGGGTCCCAGTAACTGACTGAAGAAAAGCTTGTGTTGCCCTGTGGCTTTTACAGTTCCTCCTATCCAAACCTGTTACTGCCCTTCAAATGCATCATTCCTCAGTTTGCAGCTGCAGAAACTGAGGCACAGAGAGGCGGTGCCGTGGTTAAAGTAAACTGGGCGGAGCCATCTGGTCTAGGTGAGGTGTTGCGGAGCCAGGATTCAATCCAATGCCGAAGCCCACTGCTCCGGGGGGGAGGCCCCCTCCGTTGGCGCGGCTGGCGTAAGAGCTCTTGGCCTGGGTGGGTGACCTGAACTCCTTTGATTCTTAATTCACTGGTCCTGAGATACAGGTGAAAAGCCCCTCTTCCAGGGGGAGTTCATAAATGAGCCAGCTCCGTGCCTGTTCTCGGTAGCTGGTCGGCTGGAACTCAATATGGGGAAGACATCGGCTGCTCCAGGCACCCCTGGGGGAAGCTGGGTCCTGAGGTCCCGCCTGTCCCAGCTCCAGGACAGGATGCAGTGACCGGAGGAAGGATGACGGGGGCTGTGTGCGCCCGCATCCCGAGCCCGCAGCTTCTCTCTGTTTCCTGGCTTCCAGACCTCTCCCAGAAACTCACTCAGCCCCTTCCTGAGTCAACAGAGCATCCTTGAACCAGGAACAAGGGTGCTCAGGCCAGAGATGATGCCTGAAACAGGGAAATTGCAGGGAGGTACTCCCATGGATTTAAGAGTTGGGAGGCTGCTTTTGGATGTTCCTTTTTGAGTACTTCCCAGCCTAGGCACAGGGACCATCTGTAATTTTCTCCCCAATTCATTCTTCTCTTCTAGAGGGGCCTGTTTACCAGCAGTAGCTGATGGAGGGAATTGTAGGAAAGGGTTAATTCACCCCTCCAGCCCATTTATCACTGAGGGTAAGGAATTACATAAACTCACCCTAAGCTTTTGGAGTTTGCAGGTGGAACATTCTGGGTTCCACTTTTCAAGAGCAAGCTGGAAGTCCATGAAGAAGGGACCGCTTAGAATCTTTACAGAGGGACAAATGTGAATCCGAAAAAGCTGGTCCCTTAGCTCCTAAGGGAGCCCAGCCGTCCACCCTCATTGCAGCAGCCTTGTACTTCTGATGCAGCAGCTGAAAGCCCCATCTCATTTTGTAGGGAAATTGCTAGAGTGACATTTGGAAATAAGGAGGCTGTCTCGGGATATGTCCCTCAAAAGTGTTTTGTCACCACTTAGACGGGCTCGCAAAGGGTACCTCCAACCTTCTGCTCTCTGCATTGGGTCTTATTCCTAGACTGGTTAATCTTAGTTTAGAATCTCAGCCTCAGTAGGTTTTTCTCCAGTTTACAGGATAAATGAGCTGGTGTCTGAAAAGAAATGTGACTTTTTTAAAGAAATTGGCAGATACGTGGGGAGTTCAGAAACAGCTGACATCCAATTATTCACGGTCCTGGGGGAAAGGGATTGAATACGAAATGGAAATCCACAGATAATCTCCAAAGCTCATGTTAATCAATAGCCTTCTTTTCCAACATGCCTTTAACCAGTGCCAAAAAATTGGCTGATTCATCGCTCTCTTCGAAACTGAGATCTTAAGAGATCATACAGGAGAAATAATTTGCCAACCCCTTTCTTAATGAGAAGGATCCAAAGGAACTGATTTTTCCCCCTTCTGAGTAAAGTGCCATTTTTCTCGAGTAAGTGGCAAAATGAGCTTATTGTGTTGGTTGGTATGTTCATTGTCTGATTAGAGAAGAGCATATAACATTGCAATTTTCTTTTTGCTGAAAAGAAAACATGATTGGGATTCAGAGGTAGGTAATCTTGAAATAAGAACCAGGAGCTGGGAAAAGGAAGCCCTTGCTATTGATAAGGAAGTTCCCCCCCACCCCTTCCCCCCCAACCCCATCATGGTGTAACTCAGTCCCAGGGAAGAAGTGATAAACATCTTGTTAAGATAAGGCCTTGCCAAAAACAGCCCCTGGCAAATTGTTGCCATTCGTTATCGGATTAGTGCAGCACAGCACAGCGCAGGCTTTTCTTTCTTGAGCCTAAGAAAAGCCTGCTCATCTTTATCAGTTTGGATGTTCAAATTTAACTTGCTCAATAGCAAGGTCCAAACCTGGTGCAAACCTTGGAAGGCTGCAGTGCTTCTGGGCTTTTTCACAGTGGGCTCTTGGGAAGGCCACAGATTACAGCCACCAGTGTGGGGGGTACACCTTAATCGTGACCTAGGGAAAGGACCTGTTAGGGGAATAAAAGCCAAGCCAGTCTCCAAGGTGAATGTGTACCGCAGGAGTTAAGGGAACCAGAGCAGATACCCGTTCTTCCTCTCTGGTGCTGTCCTTGACTTTGCCCTTGACCCAGAATCATTCACAGCCTTTTAGAGCCTGGAGTTACTTGCCTCCCAAACTGTGATAGGCAGAACCAGCCTCACAAAAGAGGTCCATACCCTAATCCCCAGAGTCTGTGAGTATGTTACTTCACATGGCAAGAAGGGACTTGACAGGTGTGGTTAAGTCCAGGATTTTAAGTAGGGAAGATTATCGTAGATCGGTTTAGGGTAGTCACAACGGAGGTGATAGATAGAGATGTGATGATGGGTAGAAGCAAGGGTCAGGGTGATGTGAGGACCAAGCCATGAGCCAAAGAGAACAGGTGGCCTCTAGAAGGAACTGCCAGCACCTGGACCCTCCAGAGGGTAGGAGAATACATTTGTGTCGTCTTTAGCTGCCCGACTTTGTAGGGTTTTGTTACAGTGGCCGTTAGGAGACTGGTCCATGAGCTCCCCGGTCCAGGGTTTGCGAGAGACCTGGAAGGTGCTGGAAGGTGCTGGGTTGGTCACCTCAGGAAAGCGGAATCTCGCAGCGGTCTGTTGGGTGTGGAACGTGAGGATACTGCCGACGGAGGTGGTGAGATTGCCTCCACGAAGAGATGGCTTTGAGCCTAAAGTGAAGTTCCGTGAAAATGTGCAATGAATCTAAGTTGTGAGCCGGCAACCTTGGTGGCCAAGCCACTGGCTCATTGTGGCGCCCACCCCTCCAGGGCATGGGCCGGATGGAGGCGAAATCCTTGTATTTGTAAGCGTCTCCTTGACAACCAGATACACCACCTGAAATTTCCATCACTCTTTTTTTTGGTGATGGGTTCCTGTGGATGGGAGGTGCTCCCACTATATTTTGTCAGTACATCAAAGGACTGGATGCATATTTGGAGGTCGTGGTGTTACATTTGTGGGGATTTTCCTTCTTGGTTCTATAGTGCTACAAGTGTTCTCAAAGTATTGTGCTAAAGGCTGGCTCCATCGAAACTCCTGCTCTCTAGATGCAAAGAGAAGGAGGCCCAGGGTACTGAGTGAGTCTCCCAGAGCAAGTTCTCCATGAATAAGACGAGGCTGAACTTCAAGTCTAAGCTAGGGGAAGGCATAGAGTGTGGTGCTGGTTTAGAGCCGATGCCCTGCCAGCCCTAGCTGGATGACCTTAGTCAAGTTACTTAACCTTCCTGTGCCTCAGTTTCCTCATCTGTCCACGTAAGGGTAATCATAGGACATACCTCAGAAGTTTGTTCCAAGGACTAAGGAAAGATGCAGCAATGAAATGCTTAGAACAGTGCCAGGCACATTGCGGGGTGTGTAATTGTATACCAAGAGCAGTAGTGGCCACAACCATAACCAGGGTCAGCTGAGTCCTAGATCAGGGCTCATTCCAGGGTTCCCCACATACTAAGAGCCGGAGCACCCCAAAGCCGTCTCATTCTGCTGGAGCATTCTAAAGTGCTAAACAAAGTCGGTTCCTTAAGTTCTAGACCAGGTCCGCACATGTTTTCTAGATAGTGACTATCGTAGGTCTCTGGTAACAGTTCAGCGATGCCGTGGCAGTGTCAAAGCAGCTGTAGACAATGTGTAAATGAACGGATGGGGCTGGGTTTGGTCCACAGGTGGCCTTTAGACACAGCTGAGAGCCAGAAGCGCCCAGTTCAAGTCCCGGCCTCATCACACCCGCAAGAGTGTTCTTGGGCACGTCACACGGGCTCTCAGGGCTCAGGTCTGTCACCTCTAAAATTGGGAACAACCATGCCTCTCTCTCTTAGGCAACGGCGAGGACAACGAGAGCGATGTATAAAACCACAGGACCAAGCCTAGTGCGGTTATTAACATTTTGTCACTGATGCACGATCGTGGTCCAGGCCACTGCTGGTAGATAAAGCATGCACGTGCACTTGGTGTAAAATGTTGCGTGTTGGCCCCCAGCTCTCCTGTCTGCAGTTGCATGATGAGGTCAAGAAAGGCTTATTTATTTTCAGTTACATTCTTATTTAATTTCAGTTACATTCATCTTGTCTGGGGATACGAGAAAAGCACCAGCCTCTCAAAGCTCCCCTTTACTGCGATGAGATGTTTCTCAAGCAACAATGCCAATGCCTTCCGTGTAGTGCGAATTGATCTCCATTCTGGAAATTGCAAATGAGCAAAATGACTGTGATGAATGGGGGCTCCAGAGAAGCACAATGCTCGTTCTCAATGTCTCCGGCTGGAGAAGGAGAACCTGAAGCCTTGATGGGGGAAGATGGGTGGTAAATGAATTGCGGAGCTGAATCACAGAGTGGTTAGTGAATAAAAAGCATTGTGCTAAGCAATTATGCATCTCGTTAAGATGCACTCAGTCTCAGCCTCCATTGTAGGGGAATTGTCAGAGCCATTATGTGCAAACGTCAATTTTGAGGTCTGAAAAGGGGTCAGTGCATAATTGGCAGGAGAAGAAAGAGGAGGGAGGTGGTTTGGAACAATAGGTATTAAATGGCCGTAGCAGCAAGGAAGATGGGACGCAAAGAGGCAGACACTCCAGTCACTCACGACTAAGCTAAGCGTGTGGTCTCAGAGTCACATACGGGCCACGGGCCACATGGACAACATATTCGGTGTCCTTCATAGGCCTTCTTGGAATCAAAGAGGTTTACTCTAGAAGGTCGCAAGTGTGGTGCTTCGGACATGCTTGTCGAATGAATGAATGAATGAATGAACGAACGAACGAACGAATGGTGCTTGTCACATGTTTGTCAAATACGGGAATGAAAGGAGGGAATGAATGAACAGATTAACAAGCCAATAATCATGTAAAATGAGGATAATAATAGCCCCTCCTTCGTTTGGCTGGTATGAGAATTAAACGGGATTAACACCTAAAATCCTGAGCACGGTGCCTGGCACGAGCAGGTGCTCAATCTCAGCCAGTGCTGTCCTACTTTTTCCTTAGGTGCGTTTGTCAGCTAGGTTCGTCGTAATAAGGTACCACACAGAGTGGCGGGCTTACACAGCAGGTGTTTATTTTCTAGGTTCTGGAAGCTGGAAGTCCAAGATTGAGATGCTAGCGGGCTAATGTCTGGTGAGGCCTGTTCCCAGCCAGCGGACAGCCATCAGCTTTCTGTGCCCTCATGTGGCCTTTTCTCTGTGCGAGTAGAGAGAATGGAGGGAGAAGGATCTTTTACGGACACCAATCCTAATGGATTAGGGCCCCATCCTTATGACCTCGTTTGAACTTGATGACCTCCTTAAAGGCCCTGTCTGTGGGGTTAGGGCTTCAGCATATGGATTTGGGGAGGACACAATTCTGTCTTTAATACCCGTAAAGAATCAGACTTTGCTTTTGTAGTTCTTGTGCTTCACGCTCTTCTAAGCAGCCACACAAAACCTTTGAAACGACCAAAATAACCTTTTCCTGGGTGAAAAAAGCGAAACACCTGAACTGCCTCTCCCAGGCTTCCATGAAACAGGTGCCCCTGGGAGCAGAAATCGACCGGGTGAGGCTGTAATTCTGTGTCAGAGTAAGCGCGGGTGGGACTCCTTTCCTTTTCTCTCTCTCTATGTATTTTCATCTCCACATCTACCTGGAAGACAGGAAAAGCTCATTAACTTGAACCCTGCTAATTTAGAATATGTAACATTTCCTCCAACTTCGCCACGAAGAAGGAATTTGTGGAGCAAATTAATAGTGTGAACATAATTAGAAAATACGAGTCTGGTAGAGCTGGGAGGTACCTGGAGATGATCCAGTCCTTTCCCCTGGTGGCTGATTTCTTTTCAAGTCAAGATGTCGAGGCCCAGTGAGGGTACGTGCCCCTCCGAGCTTGCGCAAGTGGGGCTGTCTACCCTCCTTAAGGACACCGACCTAATTCACGGAGTCCTGTTTGTGAAAGACACAGGCGCTTTATTAGCTGTGGGTTCTTTTTACTATGCAGACTTCAAGTATTAAAAGTGCATTTAAAAAAAAAAATTCTGGGGCGCCTGGGCGGCTCAGTCGGTTAAGCGTCCGACTTCAGCTCAGGTCACGATCTCACTGTCCGGGAGTTCGAGCCCCGCGTCGGGCTCTGGGCTGATGGCTCAGAGCCTGGAGCCTGCTTCCGATTCTGTGTCTCCTTCTCTCTCTCTGCCTCTCCCCCGTTCATGCTGTGTCTCTCTGTCTCTGTCTCAAAAATAAATAAAAACGTTAAAAAAAATTAAAAAAAAAAAGTCTGCATTTTAGGTTTTCCCTAATTATGACTGGCGTTCTCCCAAGCTAGTTTGAGCTATTTGGGTGAGGTTTTATAGTTATTTAATAAGAAAAGCTTTTTTAAAAACCTCATAAAACCTTCTGTACAATTCATTCTAACCAATGCCCCCTCTTACAATTATGTCACTAACAACTTCTTTTGAAAAGACCAGAACTTTTGTCTATTCATGTGAACCTTAAAAGCAGCATTCACTGAACCCCCGAGAAACGAGAAGTGTAATGCTTTATAATTTATAAGATCGAGGCAGAGCAAATGAAAAAATGGGTGTGAAAGCATACACAAACGCTTTGTGTTTTTCTCAATTGCCATCTCTGGCCGGGATAGCCCCCAGAGAGTGGTCCAAATGTATTTGTGGATGCAAATACAACATTTCCTTGGAGACGCCCCAGGGAATGGGCTTCTCTCCCATGTGATTTAAAAAAAAATAATAAACGAGAAGCCAATTTATTAATTTAACTCCAACTGTAACTGCCACACAGTTACAGGAATATTCTCATTAGCACATCAGCACGTCCTCTCTCTGGGGTAGACCAATTAGGGCACCAGACTGCAATCAACAGATTACTCAGTGATGCCAGGTTCACAGCACCCGTGAGGTGGACAAAATTACAGTGTGTTTCCTTGACCTTGGGATTGAATTCTCTGCCACAGCCATGGCCACCGAGAATGGAACACTCCCGGGATCTGGGGGGTGAGGGGGGCTTCTCTCTCCTTCCTGAGTATTTAGTGCATCCTTAACTCCATTTTCAGACTGTGGGAGATTAAAGCTTACAACCTTAGTCATAAAACCAGTTCTGTACTTGATAGGATGCTGGTGGTGCTGGAGGTGATAATGATGATAATGTGATACAGCAGTGGTGGTGATTGTAGGAGCACTGTTTGTAGCTGTTAACACTTCCTTGCACGCTCACTCTGTGCCGGGCACCATTCTGGCGCTTTCTATATAGACATTACTTAAATCATCACAACCCCGAAAGGTAGAAACTCCATTTGACAGATGATGCTGTCAAGGCTCCGAGAGGTCGATAGCCTGCCTTAGGTCACACAGCTGGCAAGTGACGGCAGCAAGAGACGACCCCTCCTCGCCCACCATCTCATGCCCTGACGCCCTTCACGGCTGCCTGGCACAGGGCTCTAAGTCTCCATCTGCCGAGACTCTTAAGAGTCCCGGGATGTGTGCTGCTCCCGTTACAGTGAGTCAGGGGGGAGCAATGTATGTCAGGCCCCTGACATTTGCCAGGAAGCCTGAGGTCAGGAGACTGTGGTTCTTTGGCTTAATCCCAAAGGTCCCATTCTTCCTGTGTTTCCTTTAGGGGCCTCATCGCCAGCTTGACACATGCTGACAGGTGACTCCCCACCTCACAGAGCCCACTGACCACATATGTTCAGGCCATCTCTGTGTTTTCAGATGGAAGAAAAGGCAGAGGGCGAAAGACTTCTATTTTCGGCTGCCAGGATCACGACATGAGCCTATCAGAGCTTGTTGAGTCTGAAAGCATTTCTAGTTTCCTTCTCAGAAAGCAGTAATTTTGACTCTGGGCCACCAGTGCTCAGTGAAATGTGCTAACGTTGTCTGGGGTAATGTGACATTGAATCCCTCTTGTGGAAGAAGGGTCAGTTTCTGCTGTAATGAGCAGTATCATTTCACCTGAGCCGCCCCCGCCCTGTCTGTTCAGTCACATCTCAGGATCCTCTTTCCCTTCCAGCCACACAGGACCTGGTTTGGTGCCTCCACCGTACTTGCATTTTCCTACCGCTGGGCCTTTGCACATGCTGTTCCCTCTGCCTAGGCGCTCTTCCCTCCCTTCCTTACCTTTGTTTGATTGGCCCCTGCTCAGACAAAGGCCAAGGTGTTCCCTAGGACCTGTTCCACATTCCCTTAGCACCTTGACTTCTTTACAGCCCTGTACCTGTCATAATTATTATCATTTTTTGTTACTTGGTTAGTGCCCTCTTCCTCACTGGATGCTACAGTCCATGCTGGCTGCCTCTGTGCCTGCTTTATGCCTCACGTAGTTCCTGAAACATGACGGGTGCTGGGTAGATGGGGTGAGCATGAGATCCCTCCCCCCACCCCCGGCTGCATAAGACCAGAGTCTTCTGACCCGTCTGCTCAGTAACTCTTTTTCCATCCACCCCAGGCCCCATATCTAGAGCTGCAAATAGAGAAGAACTTACATGTGAGAACTCTAGAGCCAGGCCATGCGGGTTTGTTCCCGGCCTTGCCCCTTACTAGTTCTGTTTGTTCTGCATAGCAAATCACCACAACCTTAGCAGTTTATAACAACGCACGTTTAATAGCGTACGGTTTTCGTGCTTCAGGAGCTGGGCAGGCCACGCTGGGTCCTCTGCTCTGGGACTCAGCAGGCAGCGACCCAGGTGTCCTCCAGAACCGCGGTCCCCTGTGGGGCTCAAGTCCCCTCTGGAGTTCTCGCGGTTACTGGTAGAATTCCTTTCCTTGTAGCTGTAGAAATCACAGCAGCTGGCTTTTTCCAGGCCAGCACGAGAGTCTGAGTTTAGAGAAACGATAAGCCCTCTTTAAAAATGCATACCTGGGGGCGCCTGGGTGGCGCAGTCGGTTAAGCGTCCGACTTCAGCCAGGTCACGATCTCGCGGTCCGTGAGTTCGAGCCCCGCGTCGGGCTCTGGGCTGATGGCTCGGAGCCTGGAGCCTGTTTCCGACTCTGTGTCTCCCTCTCTCTCTGCCCCTCCCCCGTTCATGCTCTGTCTCTCTCTGTCCCCCCCAAAAAAAAAAAAAGTTGAAAAAAAAATTTTTTTAAATGCATACCTGATTAGGCCAGGCCCCTCCAGGATAGCTTCCCTTTTGATGAGCACACAGTCTCGATTGATTAAGGATCTTAATTACATCTGCAAAATGATTTTGCCTTTGCCTTATAATGTAATCACAGGAGTGCTATTCCATCATATTCCCAGGTCCTGTGCACACTCAGAGGGAGAGGATTATACAGCATATGCATCCCAGGGTGGGCAGGGATCAACAGGGACCATTCCTGACTGCTACTCTAGCTGTATGGCCTTGGGTGGGTTGCTTTACCTCTCTGTGCCAATGTTGCCTCCTCTGTAAAGCAGGAGTGATGGTAGTGTCCACTTGATAGGGTTTGTTGTGAAGATCAAATGAGTTAATTTATGTTAAATGCTTAAAACAATTCCTGGCAGGTGGTGAGTACTCAGTAAATGTTAGCTGTTACAACCATAAAAATGATGATAATCCCCAACCGGGCCAGTGGCATCCAAGCTTAGAAATACAATCCACCAACCGGCTGCAAATGAAATCTGAGGAGCCAGGCTAAAGGGGAAAGAAGAGACCAGAGAATATCAACGAGCTTGGTAAATTGCCTCTCTACAAGGGAGGCTGACAGCTCCTACTCCTCAGGGCAAAACAGGGCGAGGCGGAAGGGAAGCTGGATCAAGTTACCAAAGCAAATTGGATATAAGTGGGCGCATATGCCCCCCACTTGAGTTCATTTCATTAAAACGTCTCTTCTCGAGGCCCGAAGAATGTTCTCATCTCTCTGGAAAGCCTACACATCCCTTATATCAGGAATTTTAATCAAGATTGACCTCCCCAAATAGGAGGGCGTGAACATAACTGGATATTCAGGCAACTTATGTGAGCAGGTTGTATTCCAAAGTCTGACCTAAAGAAAGGCATCTCCTGAAACGAGGTCTTAGTTGGTTCCGTTTAAAAATAAGCGTCCTGGGGCATCTGGGTGGCTCAGTCAAGTTGAGTGTCCGACTCTTAATTTCGGCTCAGGTCATGATCTCAGGGTTGTGAGATCGAGCCCCACGTCAAGCTCCGTGCTAAGCGTGGAGCCCAGTTAAGATTCTCTGTCTCTGTCCCCCTCCCCCCACTCACGCACATGCATGCGCTCACTCTCTTGCTCTCTTACTCTCTCTCTCAAAAATAAAAATTAAGGGTCCCTCGTTACCCCGGGGAGACCCACAATCGTGTGATCCAGTACTTGCACAGCATGGCTAGCAGGAGGCGTTCATGGAAATTTGCTGCACGATGTGTGCAGCTTGCTGGAGAATGTTAAGAATCAGTTTGTTGCTCAATCTGGGATGCTGTTAACCAAATGTGGGAAGGTGCAGCGAGGTGAGGCAGGGAGGCAAGTTCACGGTGGCGTATTTGGGAATACCGGCTGGCGGAAGAGAAAGCTTCTGTCTGGACGGGAGCTGCTTCATTGAAATCCCCGTTGGTTGGGTCATCCACTCTGCTCAGACCTCGTGTTTTGCATGTGACATCTCAGCTCCAGTAACTTTAGTGACAGTGCTGGTGGACATTGTTGGTACTCTGTCCAGACACCCTTGGGTCCCCTTAGGGTATCTGGGCGCCCGTCCTCCAGCTTCTATGTGCTTGGTTTCTAATGGCCACACCTGCATCTTGTTTCTGAGGCTGCATTTGGGCTTTAGAGTTGCCTCCTTGCCTGCACGGAGATGGAAAAGAATCGGGGAAATTATCCCTTCCTGTACAGCCCTTAACCTCAAGTCACACGAACTCAGAGGAGTAAAGTCATGCTCCCGAGCTCCCCCTGTAGAGTCAGGTTTAAGACGTGGCATTAAACCTGACATTATATCCTTTGTTGGGCTTCTTCATTTCCCCTCTCCACTTCCCAGGACCAGCTACATTATATGCAGGGCCCCTTGTTAAAATACGATTCGAAATTAAGACTCTCGAGGTGGTGACAGCAGAGTATTTCACCAAGGGTGAGAGCCTTCTGATTGGTGGCCCTGTGTGACTTCACGCGTCACATGCTTAAGAAGCTGGCCCTGCCTTCTATCCCCTGCCTTCCTGGGAGCATCGCTTACTCGGTCGCTTGCACGGGAATTCTTGTCTCATCCGGATGGTTCTAAGATGGTGCTGCAGAAAGACAGATGAGGGCACAGGTCCTTACGTCCCCCATCAGTCAGACTGAATTCAAGCCCACGTCATTCAAGCCCTCCCGGTGAGGGGCCCCGTCGAGAGGTGTGGGGACTGTAAGGGTTAAATTGTAGTGTAGGGCTAAGCGTAGCTTGCAAAATAACAGCTTTGTTCTGGCACTGAAGGTAAAGAGATAACAGCCTTGCTTTACTCTTATAAATTATGCTTCATACTCTTGAAAATCAAGCTTCACCAACTAAGGAAACAAAAGTTCAAAGAAAAGAGCATCAGAGGCAAGGTCAAGGAGATCCACTGGTTGCAACTTAGCGGCAGAAAGTCTAAAATAATCAACCTCATCCAGCAACTGTTTCTAACTCATCTGGGAACTGTTTCTAACTCGTCTGGGAACTGTTTCTCTGTTCTGTTCCCAGGTGATGATAAAACGATGTGATCGGCCATAAAAACTCTGTACCCCGGCTGTTCGGGTCCGCACTCTTATCAAGAGTGTTGGTCCCGATCGGTCGGCCTTGCCTCTCATTGCAATAGACTTTGCTGTGACTCTCACTGGTGCCCGTAGCATTCTGTTTCAGGAGTCGTGTGGATGCAACAGGGACAAAGGTGTGTCCGCGCAAGGGCTCCCAGTTCCAGGCCAGGGTTCTTTCTCCTGCCCTGAGTATGAGTGTGGTGTGTGTGCCCCCAGTGCAGGACAGAGACTCAGGGCTGATGATGTAGGAGAAGGGGCAGCAGATGAAAGGTGGCACGGTGTGAGCAGGGGTACGGAGGTGAGACTTCTCATTTAGCAGCTGCCTACTGTGTGCTCAGTGCGGAAGGTTGGCATTTGAAAGAACCCGGTCCTTGCCCCCAAGGTGCTCTCCAGAGCGGCTTCTGCCCACCTCAGGCGGAACTCTGTAAGAGAGGCCTGAGCTGAAGGAGGTGAGAACACGCGCTAAATCTAAGACAGTGTCAGTCTTCCGAGGATTTACTGTTGGGTGTGAGGGGTCCCAGAACCGCTCAGCAAAGAAAAGATTTCCTGACTGTGGAATGTCAGAAATTGACAAGGGGTTGGAGCTCCCCTCTGGAAGCCCCCCCCCCACCACCACCACAGTCCGCTCAGTCTGGACCCCTGGACTAGCCCCCTAGCCCCCTAGCCCATCAGTTTGCTCAGACGAAATTGTTCAGTCCTCTTCCAAGTTGGTGGGGCTCTCCTCTGAAATGACCCCAGGTCCCACAGTCCGCCTCCAGCTGCATCCTGACTTGGGCTGGTGACAGTGCTCTGCAGACAGCACCCACTCTGGGGAGCCCACGGACATCCCGCGGGCCTCCCAGAACGCGACAGCAATGGGTGGGAGAAAGGGGCCTCCCCACCCCAGGCCGGGAAGTGTAGGTGCCGGCCGTGCGCCTCCCGGTGAGGCCGATGGCAGGGGACCAGTGGTTCTGTGGGGCCCTGGGAAACTTTTCTTTATCATTGGCTTTGTCAGACTGAGGCCATCCCTCATTTTTCACAGCGTGACCATTGACAGGGAGGATGATAACTGTTCCATCCCGGAATAAGCGTGTAAATGCCATAAAAGCCTCTGGGCTTTGCCAGGAAGCAGGAGTTCTGTGTTGTGCTCTTTTTCTAAAGCTTGAAATATTTGGCTGCTCCTGAGCTTGATGTGAGTACCAACTGGTCATGGCTCGTACTTCTCCTTGACAAATATCCCATTTGGGGTGGTAATTCGTGCTTTCTTCACTGCCTTCTATTGAGCAATTAAAAGAAGGCCTACATATATTCTATGGATCTATATTATAATCAAATGATTTGTAATGACCTAGAGGCATTGGAAGGGGAAGAAGGCAGTGGAGGAGGAGTGTCACGTTTCCTCTCTCTTTCTCTCTCTCTGCTGTCCTAATTTGGATTTGTCTTCTGGGGCAGGGGGTGAGGTGGGGGTGAGGGTAGGGTGGTCCGGCTTCAAACGCGTCCCTGACTGTGGCTGTGCACAGTCAACCCCTGCCCGCCCCTGGCCACGCTGGGAGGCTTCTCCGTCCTTCTGACATCCCATCCCCTCCCCCAGCTCACTTTCCCTCTGCCTGTAGCATCTACACAGCCCCGTATCCGCTTAACGTGGCTTCCTTGGGAAGGCCTTCCCTGGCACCCCAGCTAGCTTAGATCCCCTCATCATATGCTCTCACCCCACCCCTTCGCTTTTCTAGCCCTCCGTTCATTTGACAGATATTTGCTGAGCATCTGCTCCGTGGCAGATTCTAGGTACTTGGGACATATCCGTGGACAAAAAAGACACAAATCCCTGTCTTCAGGGAAGGCATATTCCAAATTCATTGAGGCTGTGACGATGAGTAATTATTTGACGATTAGTTGATGGACACGTCTTCCCCGCTAACTTTGAAGCTCTAGGAGGACAGGGCCATATCCATCTTATTGATAACAGTCTCTCTACTGCCACGTACCGTGAATCCGTGGTGTGTAGCAGGCGCACAGTAGGTGCACATTAGGCGCACAGTAGGTACTCAGGGAATGAAAGGCAGCTTATTAAAAAAAAAAGAAGAAGAAGGCAGCTTATGATCTGATGGCTGCTGTTTGGTCACCTAGGATCTCTGAGGTAGTGGCATTTTCCTTGGGAATCCAGATATCATCGGGCAGAATTAGCTTCTCGGGATTGGATTCCGGCCCAAGAGAGGGAATGTAGGGAAGAGGCGTTGGCACAGCCACAGGTGCTCCCAGAACCTAGGGGTCTCCTCTGGGGACTGGAGGCACTCCTCGTCGATCCCCTGCGATGTGCCCTACGTAACTTGCACCATTTCCAAACATCTCCTCAACCATCTCCCCTCCGTGCTGTGGCTCTGTTTTCACTCCTGCAACTTCTTGGGGTCATTTTATTTTATTTTTTTAAAAACATTCTTCTTAATTTATTCATATTTGAGAGACAGAGCACGACTGAGGGAGGGGCAGAGAGAGAGGGAGACACAGAATCCAAAGCAGGCTGGCTCCAGGCTCCGAGCTGTCAGCACAGAGCCCGATGCAGGGCTTGAACCCACAAACTGGGACATCATGACCTGAGCCGAAGTCGGACGCTTAACTGACTGAGCCACCCAGGTGCCCCCGGGGTCATTTTATTTTTTATGTCAAATACATATTTGCTGGGTGATTGTGACAGGGCCCTTTACCAGCCCTGAGGCCACCTCATCCACGTGTCAAGACAGGTCTCCCCTGTGTTTGGGGATTGGATGGGTGACTCGAATTCACCTTGTTTGTTTTTAACCCAGACCTGGCTGCTTCCTGCTGATCTGTCTTCAGAATCCCCTAAAAACCCTCTGCTGGAACACAGATCATCATCCCCTCAACAAGATGTGTTCTGCTCCTTTGTCTCATGAGGTTGTTCATTGAACTATTCATTCATTCATTCATAACCACGTGCAGGAAGGAGGGAGGGAGAGAGAAGGAAGAGTATGTGGTGTGAACGATGGCATGAAGGCCTCTCTCTTTGGAGCAAAACATGCACTTGAAGACTTACCCTGCCTCTAGAGCCATCTGCACCCCCCTTTTAAATTCCATTGATCACATGGGGCGCCTGGGTGGCTCTGTCGGTTAAGCGTCCAACTTCGGCTCAGGTCATGATCTCATGGTCTGTGAGTTCGAGCCCCGCGTCGGGCTCTGTGCTGACAGCTCAGAGCCTGGAGCCTGTTTCAGATTCTGTGTCTCCCCCTCTCTCTGCCCCTCCCCTGTTCATGCTCTGTCTCTCTCTGTCTCAAAAATAAATAAACGTTAAAAAAAAAAAACTAAAAAAATTAAAAAAAAAACTCCATTGATCACAAAAGGCTTTCATTAGCTGATATCTGACCTCCAGCTGTGGATCCAGGGTAACATGCTGGCTCACCATCCCCCCACCCCCCCCAAGTCTGTGCTTTGTACGTAGCAAATGCCTGAAAGACGCAATGCGGGGAGAGGAGAGGGGCCAGAGTCTCCACCTTTTCAGGAAGGAAAGTACATTTTTACATTTAAATGATCATTCCAAGGCCCTTTCCATCACGAATGCTACCTGGTCACTTGGTGGCACGTGTCTAAGGGCTCTTCCGAGTGTTTAAATATGCCTTAGAGGGGCCCAAACTGCCTGATGGCTTACAAGCACCGTCCCATCCCCGGGGATCGGGAGGAACCTTCAGGAGGCAGACGGCCGCACAAACACCTGGCAGGTCCAATTCAGTGGGAGAATGTGTCAGAACAAAGTGAAACGCGGCTGTGCTGACGGCCCGGCAGGTGGCAGACATTCGGTGGACGGACGTGGCCGCAGGACACAGCCGTGACCACCACACCTGCTGGGGCAGAGCCGTGCTGAGTTCTGTGCATGCCCACTCCTGGTTGCCGAGGGGGGAGGAGCTCACCAGTGCTGGTTTCATGGGAAGAAAGTGAGCTGGGGGGCCCAGGGGCTGCGAATGTGGCCGTGTGGCTTGGAGATGACCCAGCGGAGAAGCAGCTGCGCTAACCAGGCCAATGTCGTGCTCAGCAGCCACCGGGCCAGCACGCATCGTGGCCTCAGTGAACATCGTCCTTGCTTGGCCCCGTGTGCCTTTCATTCTAGGCAGGGTGGGCTGGATCAAGTGCGGTTTTATAACCACATAACGAGTGAAATACAATTTTAGACTGATGATGAGAGTGATGATAAAAATAGAGCTAGCACTTACCGTGTGTGTATTACGTGCCAAGAGCTGTACATCTTTAGATGTTGTTCTATGGATCGCATCCCCCCCGTTTTACAGGTGGAGTCACTGAGTCCTAGGGACTGATCCAGGTCCAAATCCAGGCGCCCGGCTGTCCCGTATCCTCACTTCTATGCTGTTCATGGTTTTGAGGGATTCCCGTCCCGCTCCTCCACCCAATCCCACCCCCATCCACTGTGGTCAGACTGAGTTACTCCCTGACTTGAGGAAATAGCATGGACCACCCCTTGCTTTACAGAGAAGGACAGCGGAGGCCTGGAGAGGGGAGGCCGAACCAGAGAAACATCCCGGGTCTCCGCCCTTTGTTCGGTTCTGTGCCTCTGTTCTCTGTGTTCTCTCTGCCCGTCCTAGACGCTCCTCGAAAAGTCTCTGGCTTTTCAGGCTCCAGTGCCCTCCATCTCCGTGACACCATGTCGTGGCCACTCAGGCGAAGAAGCAGGAACACCCTCTTCGCTCTTCTAGCCACTTCTAGTGGTTTTGCACCATTCGTTTATTTAGTGGCATTGCATGGCGTGTAAGAGTGTGGGCTTGAATCTGGGCCCTTCCACTTACCAGATGTGTGACCTTGGCAAGTCACTTAACCTCTCTGTGCCTCAGTTTCTTTGAGTGTAAACTGAGGATGCTGTCAACAATGGGTATGCAGTAAGGGCCAACTGTATGTCCTACCCTGAGCTCCTGCCCTCCCTAACCGAGACATGATGGGAGAGGGTGGGCAGGGCCTACCGCTCCCATGATAAAGGGAACACTTGGGGCTTGGGGGGTGGGATGGAGTGCCGCATGGGGTGAAGTTAAGGTTGGGGTGGCACAGAAAACCCGCTTATGTGTCTGCCAGGAATCGCCTTCTTTTGTCCTGGTCACTTTGAAGGGAAGGCGCGGTGTGCTACCGGTTCCCTTCCTCGGTCTGGTGGAAATCTCCCTTGAATACGTGACGGAAGTTTCTTTATCTGAACAGGTCCGGGCCCTCCGATTCCTTTCATTGGCCGTAACTTTAGTTTTCTAGCTGTTTCCCCTCCTTCTTCCTAAAACCAGAAAGGTACCAGCAGTCTTTAAAGAGCAGTGGCTTTGAGTTTAACAAATCCCAAATACCAGTGGCAGGCACAGATCCAAAGAGCCGTGCACATCCCTTTCCTCCTGGCACTCGAGCCGAGAATGCCTTTTCTGGAAATGTCACTTGGGGAGTGCTAAGCTTGAAAATGTCAGCGTAAAGTGCATTTCCTGGTCTTGGTACTCTACACGCACCTCGGTTTGTTTGGTGACTCTCAGAGTTAACACCTGGCTTCCCATGAGCTTTGGTTAGAATTTTATGCCATCCCTCAATCGAGGGGGTACGTGGCCGTAACTTCCGGTCCGGAGTCATATACTCCGTATTGCCCTTTGTGGGGATTGGTTGACACTGTTGGGACCGTAAGAAGACATGCTTGTATATTATGGGTTGAAGATTAATATGACAAAATCTTTTAAAACAACTGGCCACGGCACAAAGATTGTACGTGAGCGTTCGTAGTATTCTTCCCGAAGGACCTACGTTGGACACGATCCCAGTGCCCACAGACTTGCGAATGGACACATACAATGTGCTATGTCCACATAATAGAGTATACCCAGCAATGATGAAAGGAACAAGTGCCCATACATGCAGCAGTGAGGATGAACTCAGCCAAGTGAAGGAAGCCAGACTCCCCAAACTACAAAATTGCCGAATTCCATTTATATGAAATTCTAGAAAAGGCAAAGCTAAGCAGATCAGTTGTTGGCTGGGGCTGTGGTGGGGGGATGGTTACACGGGGCAGGAGGGAATTTTTGGGGGGTGATGGAAGGATGTGGTAGTAACTGTGGTTGTTGATGTCCTTTACATCTATTGAAACTCACCAAGTGATATGCTTAAAATGGGTAAAATTTATTGTAGGTAAATCATACCTCCGTAAACTGGTAAAGCCAATAGTTAAATGACCAAAAAAAAAAAAAAAAAAAAAAAAAAATAGAGCTGGATGTGAACAGCATGACCAAAAAGTTGGACAAAGAACACACCAAGGTGGTTCAGGAGAGAGGACACATGGCAATTAAAAGATGAAGATACCCAGCTTCAAATAATATTTTTAAAAAGGGAGAAGCTAAAGAATGAATTTAGACACAGACCTTACCTCTTTCATAAAAATTAAACTCAAACTGGATCGTAGACTAAATGTTAAATGCAAAACTGTAGAAGATAACTCCTAGGAGATAACATTGGGGGAAGTCCAGGTGGCCTGGGGTTGAGTGGTGACTTTTGAGATACAACAGCAAATGCACAATCCATGAAAGGAAAAAAAAATTGTAACTTGGATCTCCTTAAAAATTCCTGCTCTTTAAAAGATACCATGAAGAGAATGCAAAGGACCAACCACAGACTGGGTGAAAATATTTGCAAATCATATGTGATAAAAAAAAAAAAAAAAAAAAAAAAAACAACAGGTATCCGACATACGCAAAAAGCTTTTAGGCTTCAACAATAGGAATAGAACCAAATTAAAAATAGGCCAAAGACCTTAACCAAACAAATATACACAGATGGCAACGAAGCACATGAAAAGGTGCTAAGCATCACGTCACTAGGGAACTGCAAATTAAAACATTAAGGAGAGACAACGATGCTTATTAGAATGGCTAAGATCCACTGATGCCACCAAGTGTCGGTGACGTTGTAGAGCAACTGGAACTCTCCTTCTTTGCTGGTGGGAATGCAAAATGATCCAGCCACTTTTGAAGATGTTTGGCGGTTTCTTACGAAGCTACACTTAGTCTTACCATACCACCCAGCGATTGCTCTGCGCTGTTTACCCAGACGAGCTGAAAACTTCCATCCATACAAAAACTTGCGCGGCAATGTTTATAACAGCTTTACTAACAATTGCCAAAACTTAGAAGAAACCAAGATGTCGTTCAGGAGGTGCATGGATAAATAAACCGTGGTACGTCCAACAGAGTGTTGTTTAGCATGACAAAGAAATGAGCTCTTAAGCCATAGGAAGGTATGGAGGAACCTCCAATGCATAATGCCAAGGCTACATACTGTTTGATCCCCGCTATATGACGTTCTGGAAAAGACAGAACTCTGGGAGCAGTAAAATGAGCCGTGTTTTCCGGGGGTTAGGGATGAGGGAGGGAAGAATAGGAGGAGCACAGGGACTTTTTAGGGTGCCAGAACTATTCTGTACGATATTGTAATGGTGCCTACCTGTCACTGCCCAAAGAGTGAACCCTAATATAAGCTACAGACATTAGTTAAAAGTAATGTATCAACAAGGGCTCCTCAGCTGCAGCAAAGGCACCACACCAACAGAAGATGTGAATCATAGAAACCAGAGGTGAGGGGCTAAATGAAAACTCTCTGTATTTTCCACCCAAGTTTTCTGTAAACTTAAAATTGCTCCAAAAAAAAAAAAAAAGTATTAATTAGAAACAAAACAGTGCATTGGCCCTACTCACCTTTACACTGGCAAAAACGGAAAGGAGGATCGATCTCCCTGGTGCTGGCTGGGGCACTTAACCTTGGGGCGGGGCAGGGGGGGCATTTTAGCAATGGGTCACCTCCTGAAAGGCATGGAATCCTGATGTGGCCATTCCTCGTGTAGGAGTTTATCCTAAAGCAGTGGTTCTCAACTAGGGAGGATCTTGCGCCCTGCCACCCGCCCCAGGAAGGGGGATATTTGGCAATGTCTGGAAATTTTGGTTGTCACAGCTGGTGAGCTGCTTCCTGGTATCTCGTGGGGGGAGGCCGGGTGCTGCTAGGCACCCACCGACACACAGGGCGGCCCCCACCGCGGGGGTTACCTAGTCCTGCATTGTCAGCAGCACCGCGGCTGAGAAACTCAGCTGGGACAGTGTGCAGGGACATAGATGCTCATCTCAGTGTTGTTCAGAGCAGGGAAAAATTAGAAATCGCCAAAAATCATTCAGGTTAGTTCAATAAAGGTGGGTACATCCATACTGCGGCATCCTGAGCATGAGGGCACGGAGCTAGGGTTTTTAACGTGAAAGAGTGTTCACGAGACATCGTAAATGAGGAAAGAGGACACTGCAACATGCATAGTATAATTCTATCACTGTGAAGATAGAGTGTCTCTGCATTTCTTAAAACGTCGGGGAAGATGCCTGACAAAGTCTTCAACCTCTGGCAGGAGGCGGGGGTTGCTTCACAAGAGCCAGTCGAGCGTGTTCAAGAGACTTTTAAAATTATTTTTTACCTCGTAAAATTTACCCTTTAAAATTTTTTTGATATTTAGAATTTTTTTTTACATTCAACTTGTATCGCGTATATCATTAAAAAAAAAAACCAATAAAAACAAAAATACATTGTTTGAGATTAAAAATTCATGCTGCTGGATGTGTAGTCCGGTAAAGGATGCTGAAGTTTTGGGGTTTATTTGCAACCATTGGGGCGCCTGGGTGGCTCGGTCGGTTAAGTGTCTGACTTCAGCTCAGGTCATGATCTCACGGTTCGTGGGTTCCAGCCCCACATCAGGCTCTGTGGTGAACGCTTGCTCCGAGCCTGCTTCAGATTCTGCGTCTCCTCCTCTCCCTGCCCCTGCTTCGCTCTCACTATGTCTCACTCTGTCTCTCAAAAATAAATAAATGTAAAAAAAAAAAAAAAAATACTTGCAACCATTAGTTACATTCAAAAGCATTTTAAGGAGTAAACTACCATACTAATTAAGTGCCCACTGCATGCCAGGTTTTAGGACGTCTCATTCACTTCTCAAAAAAATTGTATTGAGGAGCACCTGGGTGGCTCAGTTGGTTAAGCGTCCGACTTTGGCTCAGGTCGCGATCTTGTAGTTCGTGGGTTCGATCCCCGTGTCGGGCTCTGCACTGACCGCTCAGAGCCTGGAGCCTGCTTCAGATCCTCTGTTTCCCTCTCTCTCTGCCCCTCCCCTGCTCATGCTCTCGCTCTGTCTCTCTCAAAAATAAATGAACATTAAAAAAAATTTTTTTTTAATTCGTATTGAACTGTTGTGCGTCTGCACCCATCGTACAGATGTGGAACCCAAAGCTCAGAGGGTGCTTGAGTCAACAGCAGCCATGGGATTATGTGCCAGGGTTTCCAAATCCGAGCCCCGCACCTTCCCTGCTATACCACAGAAGGGCCAGTGTGCTGAGGGGCGTGGTAACGTGCTGATGTGGGATTATCAGTGAGAAGTCAGATTTTCTTCAGTATGTAGCTTAGACATCCCTAATGTGTTTAGGTGATTTCCCTTTTGAGAATTTAGAGAGCATTCTGACAACTCCTATTCATATACACAAAAAAAGTTTCATTATTGTTATTATTTTGAATGTTTATTTATTCTTGAGAAATAGAGACAGAGCGTGAGCAGGGGAGGGGCAAAGAGAGGGGGAGACACAGAATCCGAAGCAGGCTCCAGGCGCTGAGCTGTCAGCACAGAGCCTGATGTGGAGCTCGAACCCACAAACCATGAGGTCATGACCTGAGCCAAAGTTGGACGCTTAACCAACTGAGCTACCCAGGCGCCCCTCGTTACTATTTTTAAAAGTTCATTTATTAATTTTGAGAGAGAACAAGCGAGCAGGGGAGGGGCAGAGAGAGAGAGAGAGGGAAAGAGAGGATCCCAAGCAGGCTCCGTGCTGTCAGCACACAGCCTGATGTGGGGCTCAAACTCATGAACCATGAGGTCATGACCTGAGCCAAAACCAAGAGTCAGACACTTAACCAACTGAGCCACCCAGGCGCCCTTATATACACAAAAAAAGTTTCATTATTAGTTTTGTTTGTTTGCATTTAGAGAGCTTTTTCTTATCTGGAAAATTCCTTTGTCTGGAAGAACTCATTCTAGATCATGGATAGAAATGTCACTTATGCCAAAGAGTCTGGTCACACTCCTGAATATCTATCTGGAGATGTTTCTGGACATCCCTAGAAAGGTTCGCTCCCCACCTTTCACGCGTGTGGGCAGGCTCCCACATCCTCCCGAGGCATCTCATCTCGAGTCACCTTTTGGCTTTCCACCCCTTGAAATTACATGTGACAGCCTCCTCAGGTATCACTCTTCCGATACCACTCTCCTGCCTGTGTCTTTCCTCAGTCACCTTTCTTTTCTTTTAATACTTTTGTTTAAGTTTACTTATTTATGTTGAGAGAGAGAGAGAGAGAGAGAGAGCACGTGCACAGTGGGGGAGGGGCAGAGAGAGACAATCCCAAGGGGGCTCCATGCTGTCAGCACAGAGCCAGACACGGGGCTCGAACCCCAGCGACTGTGAGATTGTGTCCTAAGAGTCACATCTGAAACCAAGAGTCAGATGCTCAACCGACTGAGGTTGAGCCACCCAGGCACCCCCCTCAGTCACCTTTTGAAATGGCTTCTGCTTGGTCCCACCCTTCATCAAGGCCAGATTCTACTTCCGGTCTCCAGCGTCCAACATGTGGCCAATCTTCTCCCCTCAAAGGCGGGGCAGCTTGGTGCACCTGCCGAAAAGCCACACCTGTGCTCGCTGGCACTGGCTGCTCTTGTCTGGGCATCTCGACAAGCCAGTTGGCCTTCCTTCCCAAGGAGTCTTCCTGCTCTGTGTTTTGAGGGCCTCGGGAACAGCATCGGGGGGCAGAGAAAAGGGCCCGGGATTTGGAGTCTGGGTTTGACTCGTGGCCCTCCCGTGTGCAGTAGACTTTGTGGCCTTGGCGGGCAAACTCCTGACTGGGTGCCTGTGTCTCAGAGCAAGGCGGCGGGCTGGCCGATACAGGTACGAGCATATTGGCACCCCCAGCAGAGGTCTGTCCTTCGAAAGCGGGCCGAATTTAGACCTCCCGGGTGCCCGAGTCTGGGAGAATCTGGGAGAGTCTGGTCAGAACTGGGAGGGGCTGTCGCAGAGACTGGCCCCAGGGGCTGGAGTGGGCCTGGGGCTTATCTGTGTGACTATCCAATCAGGGAAACAGAGCTCATCACACTTTCAAATGAACAGTAATAGTTACTGTGGTTTAAGGGCACTCACTCTGTGCCAGGTACTTGCGGTAATCCTCTGCAGCCGAAACTCTATCCATCTGTCACACAAGTGTGGAAACTGAGGCTCCGAGGGGTTTAAGACCTTGCCCAGCACAGAGCCAGGGGCCAGGCCAGGCCAGGCGCTCAGGCCTCCCTGCTCCGGCTTTGGAAGAGACGTCTGTGTTGAAAGCTTGGCATGAGCTCGAGGAGGAGTGGCCCATCCAGTGGGGTGGGCACTGGGGTTGTTTGGATTCCGGCCCCTCCTGAGTTTGCCGTCTGTCTGCCTGGGCTGTGGAGGCACATCCTCGACTCCGGCTTTCCCCTCACTGGGCCTGGCCTCTGAGGGCCCCCACCCGTCCCCTCCACCCTCCTGGGTTAGCCGTAGACTAATCCCTTTTCCCATTAGGTGAGCCAAGACAAGATTAGGGCTTTATTAAAAGGAAATTAAACTAGGAAATGAAAGGGTAAACAAATCCGAAATGAGAAAAACAACAGCAGCAAAGCAGATGAGTTTGCAGAGCACGGTTCTCGATCCTACCCACAGCTTGGCATGGCCTCCGGTAGGCGGCCGTCAACCTGTCGTCCTCACCCTTCACCGGCCCCCCCGGCCCGCCATGGCCAAGCTCGTGGCAGTGGTGGTCGAGGCAGGCGTGGTTTCCTAGGGGTCCTGAGAGCCGCACTTCCCATCACCTTAACTGTATCAGTCCCTCCTCGGCCCCTTCCTGAGTCTCGTGTGCAGAATGCGGCTGGATGGCCAGCTGCTCCCCGGGGGGATGGACACCTGTAATGGTTTGCACACGTCTTGCCCCTCGATGGGGTGAAGCTTGCATTTCACACTCCTGTGTGTCCTGCTTCCCAAGGCCCTATCTGTTTTTCCTTGTAGCCCCTGCCCTCTCTCATTCTTCTGTTTCTCTAATGGCCCCCACTTGTGTGTGTGTGTGTGTGGTTTTAAGTTTTTTAAATGTTTGTTTATTTTTGAGAGAGAGACAAGAGACAGCGTGAGCGGGGGGAGAGGGGCAGAGAGAGAGAGAGGGAGACACAGAATCCGAAGCAGGCTCCAGGACCCGAGGTGTCAGCACAGAGCCCAACGCAGGGCTCGAACCCATGAACCACAAGATCGTGACCTGAGCCAAAGTTGGAAGCTTAACCGACTGAGCCACCCAGGCGCCCCCCCCCCCACTTGTATTCTTTTCTGCTGGCAACTCTCTCCACCTCACCCCCTCTTTGCTTGGCCAACTCCTGCCTTTTCTTCAGGCCTTGTCCTTAATGTCGCTTTCTCAGGGAAGCTTTCCTGGGACCTCCCTAAACCAGGTTACTCAGAGCCCCTTAAAGTTCCCTTGCACTGCACTCATCATAACGGTAATTAGTAATTTCTGGGATGCCCATCTCCCCTGCCAGACTGTAGACTCAGTGAAGGCCAGGATGGTGTGTGTTCTGCTCAATACAGAGTCCCCAGAACGTGTCTGGAAAATACGTTCAGCCGCTAACTCCGTCATTCATTCTTGAGTACCTACTGAGTATTGGGCACTGTGCTAGGTACAAAGGATACAACAATGAACAAAGCAAAGTGCCCACCGTCATGGTGCTTGCAGACCAGCCACTCTTTCCTGTTGGCTAAATAAGTGACCAACCTTCAGTGGAACAGTCATGCCTCTCAGTGAGCGGTGCTTGCCGCCAGACGGGCTGCCTCGTGGAAGTGAGCTCCCCATCACAGGAAGTATTCAAGAAGAGCCTGGGCCACCTATTGTCGTGATGCTGCAAGTAGGGGCTTCTGAAGTTCCCATTCGTGTCCTTCTCTGACTCTCTGAAGGACACTGGGCCGAATGCTGCCGCGTAGCCGCCAGACCTACGGGAAGGAAGCAAGATGAGATCAGGAAGGGGGCCCGGGGCGGCCTGCGAGGTGGACATTGTCTCGTGTTTTCCTGGTGGAAGTCAGCAGGCTCCTCTTAAAGCTGGAGCCAAACGTTTTCACTTCATGTCAAGTAATTTCCATTTTTAAAAATATACCAGGAAAGCTCCTCTTCAAAGTACATGTTTTTCAGATGATTTAAAAAAAAAAAAAAACTGATCATTTTGGAAACCACGGGAAGACATAAAGAAAATGAGGAGGAACTTTAATTCTTCTACACGAAGGTGATCGCTGTAAACGTTAGATTTATTTTCTCCCAGTCTTTTTTTTTTAATTAATTTTTTTTAACATTTATTTATTTTTGAGACAGAGAGAGACAGAGCATGAATGGGGTGGGGGGGCAGAGAGAGAGGGAGACACAGAATCGGAAGCAGGCTCCAGGCTCTGAGCCATCAGCCCAGAGCCCAACGCGGGGCTCGAACTCACAGACCACGAGATCGTGACCTGAGCTGAAGTTGGCCGCTCAACCGACTGAGCCACCCAGGCGCCCCTCTCCCAGTCTTTTTTGATGAATATATAAAAAATACGTATATTTTTTAAAAAATGGGATCCCATCTTCTGTCTTGTTCTTTTCACTTAATAGATTGAGCATGTTTTACTTTGGGAAATAATGACTCCACGTTAAGATTTTTACCTTACGGTACAGCGTTCCCACTTAGGTGTTATCTGTTGGTAGAACCTCACGCCAGTATTTAGTGGCTACAACAGCAATGATCATTCTCTCTCACAGTTTCTGTGGGTCAGGATCTTGACAGTGGCTTGGTGAGGCAGTTCTGGTCTGGGGTCTCTGGTCTGGGATGCGGTCACATGTTGGCTGCATTTGTAATCATCCGAAGGCTGGACTGGGGGAGGTGGCTTTACTCCCGTGGCTGGCAAGTGGCACTTTTCCACGTGGCCTTTCCAAGGGACTGGTTGAGTGGCTTTGCAACATGGCCGCTGGCTTCCCCCAGAGCGAATGATCCCAGAGAGAGACAGCCAGGCAGAAATTACGTCTTTTCTATGACCCGGCCTCGGGGGCCACACACTGTCACTCGGGCGATATTCTGTTTGTCACCCAGTTCATCCCTGTTCAGCACTGGAAGACATGAATACCAGGAGGGAGGGTCATTTGGAGCCACCATGGGGGCTGACTACCACATCCTCCTAATTCCGTAGCGCCCCCTCCCCCCACATAACTAATCCATATTGTTGCCCACCTATATTGTTTCCATTCTTTCGCTGTTATACAGAGTGTATATTCCTGAAAGCCTTAAGTCTCTGATATGGTACAAGTGCCTGGTCTGCGTTCGGTTTCACTTAGTCCAGCCAGGGTCTCAAAGTTACAACCCAGGAGCAAAGTCACGAGGGGCCATACCCAACACTGGTCTCCCTCTGGACCACCCCCTCTACTCCTCCTCAGGTATCCCCTGAAGGGACGGCCACAGTACATCAGTGGGTTAGAGGGTCCGGCAGGAGACATTTCAACTCTGAACCTCTAATGAAGGAACCACTCTCAGAGATGTGAGCAGGAACAAGGAAACCAAGGTTCCAGGCGCCCCTGAGACCGGCAGCAGAGATGAGCCATTGCCACCTTGAGGCCTGAAGGGGACGGGGCAATAGAACGGCACGGAAGGAGGGAAGACATACCCTAGTCTCTCTCCTCTGCCCATTCTCCTGTTGATGTGGTCCATGAGGTCAACCTCCTGGGGAAGAGAGGAAGGTAGAGAATGGACGGGAGGATGGAAAGAAGAAGGAAAGGGGAATGGCCAACACACTGTCAATCAGTAGTCTGGGGACACCAAGAGGGCACAGAACAGTGTTGTCAGAAGAGAGGTAACGGGGCCGCCTGGGTAGCTCAGTCGGTTAAGCATCCGACTCTTGGTTTCGGCTCAGGTCGTGACCTCATCGTTTGTGGGTTTGAGCCCAACATCAGGCTCTCTGTGCTGACAGTGCAGAGCCTGCTTGGGATTCTCTCTCTCCCTCTCTCTCTCTGCCCCTCCCTGGCTTGTGCTCCAGCTCTCTCTCCCTAAAAATAAATAAATACATGAACATTAAAAAAAGAAGAAGAAGAAGAAGAAGAAGAACAGAAGTAACTAACTCTTGCCATATTATAGATGTGGGGTAATTTTATTATCCATAATCATAACAGTATTACCTATCTTGTGTTAAGTATTTTCCATGTACGGGGCAAGGTGTTACATTACAGGGCCTTCTACACATACTGTGTCTAATGTTTATAGCCAATCTGTTGGGCACACGTTGGGAGCCCCTCTCAGGCAAGGAGAAATGGGTTCGGAGAATCTCAAGATCCCACCCGAGGTTACAAAATTAGGATTGGACTCCAGTCTGTTTTACCCTCGTCTCCGAGTGCTTTCCTGTCAAAGCAGCCTTGGCCAGCCTCAGGGAGTGGACTGATGGAGTTTCTCTAAGAAGCCTTCCATGGCTGCTTCTATAAGGGAGGAAATTTTTAAAAGAAAGAATAAAATCTTGAACACACCAACCCTCTGGACATTTGCCCAGGAGTAAGAGTATTGTGTGTTTGACACATTGTGAGTTTTGTGCCAATGTGTGCTAAGTAGGCATGAAGGGGGGGAGAAAGCTAACCCTTGGAATGACGGAAAGGAGCACGCGGAGCTTGGCACCCGCCATAGTGGAGGTCACCTTTGAGATCTTAGTAAATTACCGTGCAGAGCCCGCGGCTAATGGACGAGGCGTGCTGGCAGCCCTGGGCACTCGGGAGGCACTTTGTCAATCACTTGGTTACTTGGTTCTAGAAGAAAGTCTCCCCACCCCACCCCTACCCCAGGGCAGAGGGATGGGTGTGCGGTGGTTGGGGACAGAAGGGAGATGCCTTACTTTGCACACGGCGTTTGGAATAATGAAAATTACCCACTCTGTCTTCAGTGCTGGTCACGTAGTTAAAAAAATGTAGGAACTTCCCTGGTTTGTTTTCATCTACATCCTCCGGATTCTTCAGGCAAAGGAAAGGGGTGGCCTCGCACTGCTGGGAAGGTCACCTAGGGGGAGGAGGGGCCAAGCTCTTTAGAAGACTTTGGTCTGGCTCTTCGTCGGGGTCTCCTACGGCTGCAGCCAGAACCTAGTGAGTTTGAGGGGATGTTTTGCATTCGTCCTCTAGGTAGAGAATCTTCTATTCATGCTTTAAACTCTCGGCGCCATGATCAAAAACCCCATCAATCCTGGGGTACGTGCACATTTACCTAGCTAATCTCACTAGTTGGAAGCCAAGTCTGTGAGTGGGTCACCCAAACACCTGCTTATTCACTCTGGAGATGCAGGCCAAGGGTAGGAGGGTCCTGCCAGAGGAGATGATGGGGGGGTGGCAGCCTGTGTGTTTGGAAAGTGCCCCCGGGCAGGAAAGCGGGGACCGGGTTCCCATCCAGGCCTTTGCCAGCCAATGGGATAATGCCGTATGGCATTGAATTTGAAATCCAACTGGATTTGAGCCGAAAACATGGGAGGCACAGTAGTGCTCCGTGAACTCAGACCCAGGGTTTTGCACACAGTAGGTGCTCCCTTGGGCAGCGTTGCTAAGGGCCTGGTAAGTATGGGGGTGGTTAAGAACAGAGCCTCAAGGAGCCAGAAGGCCTGGGCTTACTTACATCCACTCTCTGTGATCATGGACAAGTCACTGATAATAATGGCCCTACCTCATGGGGTTGTTATAAGGGTTAAATGATTTGATATTACAGGAAGAGCTTAACACATAGTATTTATTAGTCATTATTCCTAATTTTTAGCTCCATTTTGAGCTCGCCAAAATGGCCTCTTATACCCAGATTTTATCAGGACCCGGTCTCCAGTTCCTCTCGTGGTTCAAAGCCATCCAGCGTAACACCATTGGATTAATTTCTAAATTAATCCAAAGCATTATGCTTATTTCTTACTTGCATTAAAAAAATTAATGCTGGATGTAAGAGCCCTGATTTACAATTTGGCATCCGTTCACGTGAAAATGATCTGTGGGTTCACACCGAAAAAGTTCCACGCGAGCCAAGAATATGACACTGTGGGTTGTTCATTTTGAAAGGAGGGGTGTTTGAGGGCATGTAATTTAATTAGCATTTATTGAATACCTGCTCTGTTCAGGGCACTGTGCTGTTTGTTCATCACTATACATCTCAACAGTGACCCCCCCCCCCCCCCACGCACTCCTGCTGATGCTTTTGAGAAGAAAAACACTGTACACAGAATATTAACTTGGAACCCCAGATGAAAGAGAGTGGTTCCATTTGGGGGCTGAAAGAAGCCCCTGACCCCTCTGCTCAGCCTCCACCTGCAAGCCAGTCCTGTCTGGGGTTCCCTGCTGGGGCCCCTCCCTGATCACTGCTTCCCGCACAGGGTGGGGGTGGGAGGGCACTGAGCAGAGGTGAGCGACCCAAGGCCATTCTGGGAGGTTTTGATGAAACAAAACTAGACCCCGTGAGCCTCCCCAGCCCTCTCCCCCACCTCTTCCGCCTAAGTCTTTATTACTCTTTATTCCTAATTTAAAACTTTAAAAACTCGTTCTTTCTACTGCCCTTGGCTTCTTCCAATCCCAGCTCTTGCTAACCTGACCTGTTTTCTTATCACAGATCTTATTCCAGAAGCTCTCAAGAGGTGTTTTCTGTGGGGGTCTCTACTGACCCTAGTCCTCACCTAATACAGGGTTAACATTTCACCTCTTTTCTCTGTCTCTGCGGGAGCAAGCGACACCCCTGGGTTAGGTGACACAGGACAAGGGAGTTGATACGGTAGGGTAGGGTAGGGTAGGGTAGAGTAGGGATTATAAGTAGACCCTCTTGGAAGGGCTGTGAGGCACGAAGGAAATGGGACTCTACCCAACGTGGTCCCCAGCCCACATTCGGCCCCGTCCTTCCCACCCACCCCAGTTCTTAGAGATTCTTGCAGAATGCAGTGTTGAGGGGTTTTACGCAGTCATTTACGTTTTCGGTGCCGTCCTACTTGCAGTGTGATTGAGAGGAGTCTAACCGCCAAATAATCTAAAAGTAGCCCCCAGGCAATGAGGGTAATTGTAGGCAGCAGGATAATTGATCTAATTACACAAAGGAAAGCCGCCCCCTGGGGAGCCACGCCTGTCAGCCGCTGATGGGGACCTGCTTCCTGGGTGGCTGCAAGGGGAGAGGAAGGTATTAGACTAGGTGGGGGCCAGCGAGGGGAGCGGTGGCCACAGTGCCAAATAACTCGGCCCAGCCTACAAGCGATCCCTGGTGTATACCTTTGCCGGGTTGCCTCTGGAGAACAGAGCATGCATTTGGGGTAGTAAGAGTCTACGACTGCCATGTGTAATGTTAACTTACCAGGTCCTAAGTTCCTAAGCCCCCAGATGGAAGAAGACCTCAGTGACAAACCCGGTCTGGAAGAGCCATCCACTCCATCTTGGAAGCCCCGACGTGGCTCCCAGGTGGACATGAGGCTGTGCATTGATGAGTCTTCTTGGTTTTGATCCTCAGCTGTGTTCCCCGCCCTGGAAGCAGGTCCAAAGGGCCGGGGGCCGCAGCCCTGCTCTGGCGGTGCTCCCCACGCACGCTGTGCACCAACCTGCTCTTGCCTGGGCCCAATGACCACCCGCTTCGTCTAGGGAGGCATTCATCCTTTTTTAAAATTGTGGCAGAAAACACATACCATAAAGTTGGCTGTCTTAACTGTTTCTACGTCTGTGGCTCAGTAGTCTTAAGTATGCTCACATTGTTGTGCAATAGTTCTCTAGAACTTCTTTCATCTTGTGCAACAGAAACTCTGTACCCACTGAACAACTCCCCATTTCTCCCTCTCCCCCCCCCCCCCCCCCAGCAACCACTGTTCTACTTCTCTTTCTCTGAGTTCCATTATTCTCAATGCCTCAGAGAAGTGGAATCCTACCATATTTCTCTTTTCATGTTATAGCCTGTTTTAAGTCAGTTTTAAGGAAGTCGGGACTTCCCTCTTTTTTTAAGGCCAAATAATATTCCATTATATGCATATGCTACATTTTGTTTATCCATTCACCCATCAGTTAATATTTGGGTGGCTTCCGCCTGCATTTGCTCTTCTTTTTTTTTTTAATGTTTATTTTTGAGAGAGAGAGAGAGAGAGAGAGAGAGAGAGTGTGTAAGCGAGCGCATGGCCGCAGGGGAAGGGCAGAGAGAGAGAAGGGCAGAGGATCGAAGTGGGCTCTGTGCTGACAGCAGCCAGCCTGACGTGGGGCTCGAACTCACGAACCGTGAGATCATGACCTGAGCTGCGGTTGGACGCTTAACTGACTGAGCCACCCAGGCGCCCCTGCATTTACCCTTTTTATTTTATTTTATTTTATTTTTTTTTCAACGTTTTTTTATTTATTTTTGGGACAGAGAGAGACAGAGCATGAATGGGGGAGGGGCAGAGAGAGAGGGAGACACAGAATCGGAAACAGGCTCCAGGCTCCGAGCCATCAGCCCAGAGCCTGACGCGGGGCTCGAACTCACGGACCGCGAGATCGTGACCTGGCTGAAGTCGGACGCTTAACCGACTGCGCCACCCAGGCGCCCCAACATTTACCCTTTTTAAAAAGGTACTTCTGAGCAGCTCCTATGTGGTAGGTACCCTACGGTCGGCTGTATGTGTACGAGTGGGAAGGGCAGCGTGTGTGAGTCCAGGTACCTGAGCAGAAAGAAAGCTGCATCTCCCCTTGGGTGAGAGGAAAGCAGAGACCACTGTCATAGCAACCCCACAATATCAAATTCCCTACCACGAGCCAGGCGCTGGTCTCAGGTCTATATTTGTGTCGCCATTTTACGTGATCTCCTTTAACCGTATCGGTAACCCCGTAGAGTAGGTGCTCCCCTTCTGTCCAGTGAGGACACAGAGAGAGAGAGATGAAGTGACAACGCCCGTGCATGTGGCAGAACCAGGATTAGAACCGGGCTGTCTGGCTCTGGGCCTCCAATTTCTAAGCAGTAGCTGCAGAGTCAGACTGCAGACAGAGTCAGGCTCAGGCCTGAAAATGCTTCCCTCGCACCTCCCCTGGACAGCCTTGATGAATGATACTCCAGACCCTTATCCCTACTCCTGTTCCCCAAAAGAGCTGTAGGGACCAGCTAGAAAACCTCAGGAGGGTGCTGTATTTACGTTTCAGTGTCGTTTGCACTTGCTGGGGGCCAAGATGCTGTACCTGCCCCGTGGTCTGGAGCCAACCATGGATGTGTAGGTCATTTGCCGGTTGGCAGAACGTAGTGGGGTGCTGTGTGAGGCCACGGGCAGCCTAGCGTGCTGGGCACCTAATGGCCTTCGTCCTCCTATGAGAAGGTAAGGGGTTGCCAGGCTTAAGACATTGATTTCCCAAGAGTTTATTGTGCATCTAACATGTGCCGGGTGCTGGGGATGCAAAGGTGACGTAGCAAGGCCCTGACTTCACAGACGGAGCTTTTTGAAGACCACAGGCATGGAAGAAAGGGGGGAGCTTCCTGACTGCCCGCAGTCAGGGGGTATTCAGAATTCAGAATCTCCGGGCTTATCGTAGCACTTGGTGGGACCCAAACGCTTTTCCATCAGCATAGTTTTCTAAAAAGGCTTAGGGATGTGGGAGAAGCTGCTGGTGAAGAGATGGACAGAGAGACACCCACAGACTCCGGGGGAAGTGGCCAAGGGCACGGACGTGTGTGCAGAGGGCAAGATAACATAGGCTGCGCCTGGCGGTGGGCACAGTTTCCCCCATCCCTGGATTCCAGGGCACAGAGGACGGGTCCACTTTGTGGGGAAGCTTCTCCCTTCCCATAGGGGACGGTACGTCCTGTGCACCCCGCCCCCAGCCCAGTGCTCTGGATGCTTTGGCCTGTCCACTCACCAGGAGCAAGGAATTGGTACCAGACACCCCATCCCTTTGCTGGGTTGATGGAAGGTCACCTCCAGACCGCTGCTGGCCTCTGGCCTTCCTGCACAGTGAGCCAGGATTGCCCTGGAGCCCCTCCTCCCTATCCACTGCCACCTTCCCCAGCGTGTGGGGCTCATCGCCGGATCACCAGCCCCTCCACCTTCAGAGCTGAGACCGTCACAGCATCCGCACTGTAAGCACTGAATGAAATGCAGGTGAAGCGCCTGACACAGCGTCTAGCGAATCGGGAGCATGCCGTTAACTAATTTCTCTCCTCCTTTGCCTGCTGGCAAGTGTGGTTTGGGTCTCTGTCTGTCTTATCCCTTCGTGAAATTCTGGGAAATGCCGAGAATTTGGGGAGCGGTGCGGGAACACTGCATCCGTGGCCAGGAACAGTTGATGGAAATGGCAGGGTGCTGCTTTGTGGAGTTGAGGCAGAAGCCTTCTGCGTGCCCTGCTTTGGGTGGTAGGCGGGGGTGAGTGGCTTGGCAGAGCTCAGAGAGGCTTCCAGCTGCTCAGTACACCCCTGACCTTGGAGCTGGTGCTGAGGGCAGGTATGTTCCACTTCACGGCATTTCTTTTCATTCGTTCCTGATTGATTTAAGAGATGGCCAACGTGGAGGCAGCTCTGCCCCTCCGGCCTCAGTAGGACGCCAGGAGATGGATTCCTTCTCCGTTCTCATTCCCTGAAGATCTGTCAGGCTTTTGCCCAGAAATGCCAGGCAGGTAGTGGGAGAAGAGGGAGAACTGCCTTCTGGTTGGGGGCTCCTCAGACCGTGTGAATCCGCGAAACGGGAGGCTGGGGAAGGTGTGGGGGAGGCGGGGTTCCCCTTCCTGGCTTTCGCAGCCAGAGACCCCTGGCAAACGCTAGGCTGCCTTGCCTCACTCCTTGTTGCTCAGACAGAATTCTCTGAAGACCCAACCTAACAGAGAAGCAGTGCTCCAGGAAGTAGGTGAGAGATCTTGGTGAAAAGGAGAGTGGAAATGTCATCGTTTTGAACCCAAGAAGCATGTTTGGGTTAGAAAGTTCCAGAGTGGAATGGGAGCGTGCTGTAGACGTGTTAAACCATTTCCGCTGTCTTGTGTCCCTACGGGCCAACTGGTCTGCTGGTGGAAGTCAGGGTGTATGTGGTGACTCTTCAGTGGCCTCTGTGGCATCTGAGCCCCACGACATCCTCAGCCCCAGGCTAACTGTGATTGGTCTAACTGATGCCCGAGTGGCCCCTGCCAGCTTTGCTGATGGGACTTTGGAATGTGGCCACCAGCCCATGAGATGCAGAGTGAAACACACACACAAACCATCTTTACGACCACAGGGGCTTCATTGGGCAGGAGGGGGAGACGTTGGAGGAAAGAAGCAGGCCTCGTCTTTGTTTCTGCTCAGGAGGCATTTATTAACCCCTTCTAGGCACTGAAGGCTACAGAGGTGACCCGGCCTGTGCCCCTGCCTCCGGCCACACTCGGGAAGTTTCAGGGTTCTGATATGCGGAACTCTTTTATGAAAGGACAGTAGGCTGGCAAAAATCTTTAGACATTGCCTAGTTGGAGCTTCATCTTTGCTGTTTTTCAAAATTGATCAAGAAAGAAAGTGTGGCCCAGGGCAGTGGAGTAACTTAAGGCCACAAAGCTCACAAATGGTGGTGCCCTTTCTCAGCTCCGGTTTCGTGGCTGCCAGTCGGCCCGCACATCATAACAATCGAGTGGAGTCCTGGCGTGTTCCAGGAAGCATCTTGAGTTTCACCGTTTGCAGGTCCGGTCTCTGGGCGAGGAAACAAAAAGAATGTACTTTAAAGGTTCCACGTCCTCGACCCTGAAGGGCCGTTTGTCCCCATTTTCAGTTCTTGGCCAGGGGTCCGCCTTCTGTACTACAAGACTTGCTGTGTTTCGCCGATTCTCCTGGGTGAGAGGCATGATTGATGAGAACCAAGGAAGCTGTTTGTGCACAGGGGAGCGAGGTCTTCCAGGAACCCGCCTCTCATGAGGCATGTTTTCAGGAGTGCAGAATTGATCAGGGCATCACAGAACCTTCTTTCTTCTGAGGCAGATGAGAAAAACCCCTCAGAAATCATTTGCAGGCTCCCCGCCCCCCCCCCTCCATGTTCTGCCTGTGAGCAGCATGTGAGAAATCACGCACGTCGAATCTCACAGCTTGGAGAATTAGCAAGAACTGTCTCAAGTTGCTGGGCTTTTGGAAGGAAAAGAAGAAATAAAACTCTCGGCGCCCCCACGCGTTTGAATCAACAGGTAAGCGTGACAGCGGCTACCTGAGACGCTTCTGCCGCCTTCACCCTCGTTTGCCGCCCAGGACTCGGACGGACGTGTGCGCGTTTTTGAGGGTCCAGGGGCCCCGGTGTAGTGTGTCTGGAACACACGGAGGGAGAACCGTGCTCAATGAGCCACTGTGTCTGTCCTGGCTCAGGCCGGAGCATCGTGTCCAAGGCAGCCCGGGCCCGAATAAAGACCCGCTTTATTTCCCTTGCAGTTGACAGAGGGGGATGTTGAAGGTAACAGGGGAGACAGAGTGAGCAGTGTTCAAGGACGCAGCCCACCTTCCCGGGTAGTTTTCCACTGCGGCAGATCCACCGAAGCCAGCTAGCCGAGGAGATGGAGATTTTTACGAGCACGCCGTGGGGACGGGGCTGGGTGCTGACCCAGAGGCCCTTCCGCGGCGTCTCCCGGTCAAGGTTCGGGGAAGGCGTGTGTCCCGCTGTGCATGGGCTTGGGAGGGCCGCAGGCTGGGGGCTTAAGCAACAGAAGTCTGTGGTCTCACGGTGCTGGAGGCCAGAAGTCCACAATCAACGTGTGTGCAAGGTTGGTTCCTGAGGGCTGTGGAAGGAGCTGTTCCGGGCTCTCTCCCTGGCTTGGACACGGGCTTCTTCACGTTCACGCGGCGTTCTCGTGTACAGCTGCATCCAAATTTCCTCTGCCTGAACGGCACCAGGCACACCGGATTAGAGCCCACCCTGGTGACCTCATTTTAATGGGATCACCTCCGTAAAGGCCCCATCTCCAGATAGAATCCCATTCGGAGATACTGGAGCTTAGGACTCCCAACATGTGAATTTTGGAGGGACACAGTTCAACCCACAATAGTGTGTACCTTGTTGTGTACCACCTGGTGTATCTAGGAACGCAGGAAGCAGTCCGGGGGGTCCCTAACACCCGCACTTTATAGTCGGTGGACGACCGGCCCTCCTCTCTGTCTTCTTCTCTCGTCCTTTGCCTTCCATACATACTTTTCAGACCCCACAGCATCTAAACCCCGTTTATGTTGAAATATTTAGAGCTGCCCCTTATTGTTTGCCTCTTAGGTACCAAGCAAGGTGCTCAGTAGGCATTTAGCTTATATTAACTCATGTAACCCTCACGATGACCCTTATTCCCATGGTGCAGACAAGGAAACCGAGGCACAGGGAGGTTAAGTAACTTGTCCGAGGTCACGCAGCTCTTAAGTGCTGGAGCAAAGATTTGAACCCAGCCCCTCTGGCTACATTATAAAGGACTTCCACATCACTTGATAGAGTCAGTATTTGCCGGGAAGCCCTTCACGGCTTACCAAGGGCCCCAGGTATGTTCTCTTGCTTGAGCTTCATCACCAAGAGCAACACTGGAGAGGCTGAGGAGGTTCTAACTTAGACTCAAGAATTGGGATGATGCTCTGGGTTCCGCATCTGAGCACCGTTGGTGATCACCTTGGTGACTCTGGGCAAGTGGTGTAACCTCTCTGTGCCTCCCTTTCTTCATCTGTAAAGTGGGGATGACAGTCTTTCAGGGTGGTTTAGGGAAGATCGCACGAGTGACCGGCACATGGTAACTATGCTTAATAGGTATTATCGGTGGTAATCTTATTTCGCCGCTTGCCTCAAAGAACCATCAGCCATCACCGTTCCCACTCTGTCCTCCCTCTTCATTCAGAGGCCCGAGCAGTGTTGCTCAGTGGGGTGCCCCGAGCCCACGTGGTTACTGAGCACTTGAAATACGGCTCGTGTGAGCTGAGATGTGCTGGCAGGTTTAAATACATACCGTATTTTGAAGGCTTTGTACCAGACAATGTGAATTGTCTCATTAACAATTTTTACGTTGATTACAGGTTGAAGTGATGTTTTAGATGTATTGTGTTCAACAAAGTATATTAAAATTAATTTCACTTGTTTCTTTTTCCCTTTTTTTAAGGCAGCACTAGAAAAGCTCAGCATGAGTGGCTCACATTATACTTCCTATTGGATAGTACTGGTCTGGGCTGTAGACTGTAGATATACAGACCACATCTGTTTTGTTTTGTACTTCAGCACCTCCCTCAGATCCTAGCCCCATAGGAGACACTAAAATCAATCAATCAATCAATCAATCAATCATTGTTGAGGTTTTGATTGTTTTTAGCCCAGAAAGATCTGTTGGGTACCCAGCCAGGATCAGGGGAAAGCCCTCGGTTCCCAAAGCTCAGGGAAGCCCCACAGACTGGAATTTCCAGCTCACTGGGTCTCTGGTGTTGTTACCCTTGGGCTTGGCCCAGGCCAGCCTCCCACCGATGGCTGGGTTTGATGGCCAGGCCTCCGCCTCTCTCGAGGCAGCCTCGCTCTTCAGCCAGAGGGAAAACACGGCTGTGGACATCTCTTCTATTTTCAGCATGTTAGGGAAACTAATTCTGCACAGAGGACATGAAAGCTCACTTTATAGGCCAAAGGAGACCCATGAAAGAGATCACTGTGCACGGTGTGCAGGAGAGAAAGGCCTGGAGGAAATTTCCACCAAGTTTGAGGTCCTTTTCTGGACTTGGCTTCTCAAATTGAGCGTTGTGAAGATAGAAAATTTAATCCTTCTACCTCCATCCCTCCTCCATATCCCCTTTGTCCCCAAAGCAGCCCCAAACCCAGCCCTTGTAAGGGGGTGAGGAGCTGACATCTTTCTCTGACCTTAGGTCTGTGGGCACAGACTAGCTCCACCCACGGTCCTGACAAATCCCAAGATTTGCGGCCACCGGGTAGAGCATCCGGGGAGGAATTTTGGTCAAGGAATGCTGAGGCTAGATGGGTCTTAGAGAGGTCTCTGGTCCAGTCTCTACTGTCTTGGATTTCTGTTGTTCTTACCCCTACTGTGACATCTCTGCTTCTGGTGAGGGCTCAGCATGCAGGAGCTGTGAACCCAGCTGACTGCATCCACAGCTTAACTAACCCGCCTCTCTTTCTTCTCACCGCTGATCTGCTGTCCATCACCACAGACCTGGCCTTGCTCACTCACTCTGCTGAGGGTCAAGGTGATGTCCCTGAATTTATATGAACTTTGATTTCACCTATTCCCAAAACCTGATGTAGCTTGACCCAAGTCATGTGTCTTTAAGCTTCTCGGGCATTCGGTTCTTCATCAATAAAAATGGAAATAGTGGGCACCTGCCTAGTTTGCCACTGGGGTTAAATGAGATAATATATAAACAGCCACAGACAGTGCCCAGAATGTGGCAGACATGTGGGAAGCACGAGTGATCCTTCTGCACTGGTCTCTGACGCACGCAGGATTTTCCTCCCAATTTAATGCTGTCCAGCAAAGAGCTCTCTTCCATGGCAGGTACAGAATGTGGATAAAGTATTCTGGAAGTCGGAGGTTACCCGTCTTTCTCCCTCCTTGGTTTTCAGAAGCCACCTGTCCTTTCTGTTTATGTCAGGATTAGAACAAGGAATCTTGGCAAAGAGGAGATACTACTTTTAATTAAACATCCTGAGCCTCATTTCCTATTTGGGGATGACTCAGTGAGCTCCAGGTGGGTAGAGGAGAAGGCAAGCAGGAAGTCATTTTTAATAGGCGCTCCAGTAGTCACAGGGATTACTAACTGAAGTCGGGAATCACATCGTGAACATGGCACCTGGCACATAGTAGGATCTCCATGTGTGTGGATCCCTTGTCCTTGGTGTGCCTAAAGCAGGCCATCGACGAAAGGAAAAGAACCTGGAGTCCTAAACCTGGGTTCAAGCATCAGCACTGTCTCTCCTTAGCCGTGTGCCCTCAAGCGAGCCACTTTCCATCTCTGAGTCCCAGGTCTTCGTCCAAAAAATTAGGAATCGCAACTCTACCTACTTCGTGCAGTGATGAGAATAACTGAACGAGAGTGCTTTGTAAATGGCAGAACTCCATACTAGCATACTAGTTCCCCATCCTTAATTATTGTGGTTAATGATAATAATTGTGCCTCTTTTTTATTTGATTTGGATAAATATTAGTCAATTGCCAGTCGTGATTCAAACTGGATGTTTTTCAAATAATGCAGTTTCTAGGCCATTTCTCAACTCCTGCAACTGAATATTGATCACACTTGCTTTCTGGAGGCAAACACTTAGGTTTCTTCCGTCCTTTATTCCTTTTTGCCTGATCCATAAATGATCCCCAGCTCACCACGGCGCCAGATGGGAGACCAGGGGGCTCTTTCCAGAAGAAAGAAAAAGCTCTTTGAAAAACTGCTGATAGAGAGCGTTTATTTAATTTCAGAGGAGGAGGGTGGGTCTGTTTTGTTTTTTAGGTGTAATGCAAGGAGAGTTTATTGCTACTTGAGCTTTTAATTGGTTTACTAATATTTTTTATAGCTTCTTATTTTAATGTTTACAGGTCCCCAGATGCTGAGATTTACTGACATCCGTGAAGGGATTGATAAATGATTTAGTTGAAATAGCGAAACTGGAGGCATTGTATGAATTAGAAATTATGTGACGGAGCCCACTCTGGAGCCACTAATTTGTTTAATGTGATTTGCGTTGTGCAGCTGTTCCTCGCCATAGTTGGAGGAAAAACAAATATCAACTGTTCCCCTAGCAAAGCAGGAGGTGCCCAGGGGATGGGGGCCGGGCCTCTAGAGAGCGTCAGGTAGGGTCTGGCAGGCTGGGCTGGGTTAGGTCTGCAAGGCAGATTTCCTTCTGGACGTTTGGGGAAGCCCTTAATCCACTCTGCCCTCACCTCTGTGTGACTCTTTTGAGATTCATCTGCATGAATGGAGGGGAAGACGGACCTGTCACCCCCACAGCATTTCAGGGTGGCTGTGGGACTTCTACAGATTTACCCTCACCCATCAGTTCTTTCGACCTCCTCATTGTCTAGTGAATCTGACTGAGATCTAGCTAAGGCTTATTCCAGTGGGTTTGTTTGCTAGGACTCTTTCTTCTCTGGTGCCATCAGCTTTCTTGCAATTTCTAAATTTTCTTCTGATACGAAAGAGAAATTTTTTTTTTAATTTTTTTTTTTTAACATTTATTTATTTTTGAGACAGAGAGAGAGAGAGCATGAACAGGGGAGGGTCAGAGAAAGAGAGAGACACAGAATCTGAAATAGGCTCCGGGCTCTGAGCTGTCAGCACAGAGCCCGACGCGGGGCTTGAACCCACGGACTGCGAGATCATGACCTGAGCCGAAGTCAGCCGCTTAACCGACTGAGCCACCCAGGCGCCCCAAGAGAAATTTGTTTATTACAGAAGACACAGAAAACACATATGAATCAAAGGAATGAACTAGGAATCACCAAATCCATCATCCAGAAATAATCATTGTTAACAGGTTTGATAAGTATCCTTCCAGACTTGTTTCTCTGGTATACATCTTTGTATTAAAAAATAATACTAATAATAGAAAAAGGACACACAGAGCCCATATTTTTTTGGTAGTCTATTCGATTCACTTACCATTTTTGAGCAGTTTTTCTCCATAATCGCCAATGGCCTTGCTTAGGCTGGTATCCAAAGGGGCTTGGGCAGACTGACTCTAAAAACAAAGTATCTCCCTGGGAAGGGTTTGCCTAAGTGCATCATGCCCTTGTAGAGAGGCGAGATTAGCTGCTGCCGTGCTTTTCTGTTTGGGTTGCTTCAATGTCATTTCAAGGGCAGTGAGGTAACCCAGATGGCCCTCTCCCTTTCTTTGGCCCATTTGAGGTACCATTCTTAACTTCCTAAGGAGGACTGTGTTATTCTCGCTCCCTTACCTTCTTCCTTCTGAACATTCATTCATCCATCCAACGTATTGTCCGTCTCGTCCTTCCTTACATCCAAATGTCCACCCATCAGCCATCCATCATCAGTATCAATATCCTATCATATGTCACAGCAACTAGGCTGTGCCAGGCATGGTGTTTGGTGGCAAAGAGGCAGAGCTACATGACGCGGGCTGCCTAAGCCTTTCCAGTCTCCGTCCGGAACTTCCATCTACCCTGGACCTGAGTTGGTAGCCTCCGTCTTGTTTCTCCGCCATGAAATTGAGCACTTCCGGCCAGCTGCCTGGCAGATAAGGGGGGGGGGAGGGGTATAGCAGGGAATTCCTCCTGCACAGTAGAAGCATCTCTGTGTCGCTTCCTTTCTCTAAATCCCGAAAAGCCAACTAACCCTGTGCAGCCCAGGGCTCAGCGAGACCACCAGATAAACTGAATATGAGACCAGAGGGTAAAGGGGCAGCAACATTTTTAAAAAGCTGTTCCTCAGCACAGCGGTTACATAACTCACCTACCAAAGAAGGACTGGGGGGGGGGGGGGGTGACCCAAAACTTTCCGATGAGTTTAGGTTTGGTTTTGTTTTTGTGTTTTTTTTTTTTACGTGTGGTCTTCTCAGGTCCGTGAGAGACAGCAAGGCTAGTCTGTTAAGCCTTAAGCAGCATTCCCTTCCCTCCCGGTTTGTTCTGGAGAAGCGGGGCTTTGTGTTAAGAAAAGGGAAGATTTATTTTTGCCAGTAAAATAGAACGCAGCGCCCAGCCCGGCACCAGCCTACAGCGGGGCGGAAGTACCTCACTGGATGCCGGCAGCGGTTACTGTAAAATGTTACAAGTGTGAACAGCCCCCCTCCCCCCTCCCCCCTGCCCCGTCCCCCTCCCCCGTCCCCAGACGGAGTAAGTAGGCTGCGCTCCTTCCAGGGAAGTGGGGCTGTTTCTTTTTATGGTGCCATTTCGACTTCCTGAGACCGCCATAGGTTTATAAGGAAATAATTCTTCCAACGGGCCTTGGTGATCCCCTAAATTGTCGCATGTGCCACTTCACGAAATCGCCCGAACTGTTCCGCGCACACGTCGCCGTGTCACCAGCGCAGCCCCGTTCATTCCGTTCGTGGAACCGTGCGTGTGTGCGGCTTTTTAAAGATAACCAAAATACTGTTAACAACCCCAGCCCCGAGGCAAACCTCAGCGGTCTCATTTGAAAAGGAAGGTGGCCAACGCCCAGGCTATTCGGAGAGCGACGACGGCGGGTCCTTGCGCGGCCCCAGCGCCACGGGCGTACCTCCCGCTTAGCGCCTTGCAGCCGCCGCATCCACGCACCCGCTCCTCTTTCCCTCTCCTCCCTGCTGTCTTTTCCCCGGTGATCTGACCGCTTTGAGGTTGATGGCGGGTGTACGGATGGCAGATGTGGAGTCGAAGGACCTGGATCTGAGGTCCAGCTGTCTCTACCCCGTTTATTGTTAGCTGCGTGGCCTTGGTTACGTGCCTGTGTTCCTTTGGGCTGATCGCTTCATCTGCAAAAGACAGGTGTGAGCGTAACACTCGTCTCAGGATGTGGGGGAAGATAGAGCTTTTGGGGGGGGGGGGGAGCAGGGGGCAGTGCAGGAAGAAAAGGACATCCTACCGCTCGAGCAGCGCTTGAAAACGTATCCTGGAAAGTCTATCTTCCAACTGTGCCATTTTGAGTATGGAAGTCACAAGTGCAGGCCCTGGGGTCGCACTGCCTCCGGTCTCCGAGGTATTAATGTGTAGCCTCGGGCAAGTCTTGTGACTTGTCGTGACTCCATCTCCTCTCTGTAAACTCGGGATAATAATAACTCCTCAGTGGGATCGTTCGGAGGATGACCCTACAGAATCAATCCTAAGTGCCTTGCAAAGTCTCTGACACATATATTCAATAGGTTGAAGTAGTTGTGTTCCTAATTTTGAGCTTTTTTATGCCTGCTGAAAACTCCGTGTGTGCATTTGAAGCAAAACTTCGTAATTTTTTCTGGATACGGAGCAAACACCCATTTTATGTCTTCCTTCTTTCCCTCCTTGCTTCCTTCTTTCTTAGCATATTTAGACCAACATATATAGAATTGGCATTGGGATACTTTATTTGAATAGCTGTCAGTTGCAAGTTCTGTTTGCGTAGGGGTTAAAAATGTATTTAATGCTTTAAAATTGTGCCAAGTATAGGTTCTCTCTCCCTAAAAAACACCTGAACTCTTTTTCTCAATCTTTCCAAAAACAGTTTACCTTTGGATGGAGGCAAGAACAGAGAAATGTAATAAAGGAAATTTTGGGTTTTTTTTTTTTCTTCCCCCCCCCCCCCCCCCCCTCCCGCCCCTGCCCTGCCCCAAATGCAATACAGAAGATCAGGGGTTATTGTGAAACATGAGGACCTTTGCAGCTCCCTTGGCCTAGAATTCTGCCCTGCCAAAGCAAGATTTTATTAAGATAAGACTGTCCAATTTCCTTCTATTGTTCTTGGGACTCTGCATTTCTGTAAGTCATTTGCATCTGTCTGCATGTTGAATTCTAGAGGGTGTGATTATGGACAAATAAAATAGGACGAAATAATATGAGCATCCAGCTCCATTGGTATTCAAATTCGGTATTCAAGGCTCAACATGCCTGAAATACAGATTTTGCTCTGAAATACAATGGATGGCCAACAAATGTTTCTTGATTAAGCAAAGAAGGGAAGACTGGGAAGGGAGGAGGCAGGGGAGGGAGGGTAGACAGGGGGGAGTCCAGTGTATGGCGGTAGGTGGGGAGACAGAGAGGCAGGGAGAGGTCTGAGAACCACCCACCCTGGCCAGGGTTCTACAATACTGTGTGTGCTGGGACCTGGAGAGCCAGAATGGGCAGTTGTTACCCCATCTTCTTCTCCCAAACTGTGCCAACGTTAGCGGGAGAGGACTCTCTCTCTCTCTCTGTCTCTCTCTGCCTCTCTCTGTCTCTCGGTCATGTTCCTTCTGCCGGTGTCTGGAATGGGACCTGGCAAATAAAAGGCGCCTTAAAAATGCTGTTGAATAAAATGCTCCATTGACCCGACGGCTTCTTAGTAAATATAGCCGGTTTCACTTACAGAACTCCTGTGTTAATTGATGTGACTATATTTTGAGAAGTAAGTGGGCCCTCACTCAGTTCAGTGAATTTGGTCCAGCAGAGTCTCTGGTCCTTCACAGCCCTTGTTCCTGAACTCTGGACTACAGGCAGCCTCTGTCATAAGAGGTTGGTAGCGTCTCGGTGCCATGGAGGCCTACAGGTGTTCCTCCCTGACCACTATTTTTGGAAGAAGATGTGACAGTCAGGCAGCCTCAGCCCCCATGGCTCGGGGCTCTGTGTCACATGGGCCCCTCCGGCTCACAGACCGCCCGCCAAGGCCACATCTTCCGTGGAGTTTGCCAGAATTCGGCTTCGGCTCTAGATCGATGTCCTGCGGTAACGACCCACGTGCTCTTAAAGCCGCCAGCGCTTAGAGTTTTGTATCAGCCCTTACCCTGCGTCTCAGTCAGAGGCAGGGTCTGTTGGGAAGGGGCCCTGTGGAGACAGAGGACAGTGTCGGATGGGTGGCCCTGACTTCTTCATGCCTGAATCCATAGCGGGGCGTTGCCCTACAAGAGACGCCAGCATTCACCCAGGCTCGGCTTCCTACTCACTTCTGACCTGGGGCATCCATGAGCTTCCTTGGGACCCAGTTTCCTCATCTGTCACACAGGGACAGTAATGGTTCTATGCTGGACGGTGGTGAGGGATGAATGAAGCGCGTCCAATTCTTAGCACTGCCCGAGGGCCCAGGCGATATCGGTCACTGTGGTCACACATCCGGATCATCGGGAGAGCTTTTCAAATTCCTGAGATGCCCAGACCTACTGAATCAGAATCTTTGGAGGTGGGTGACCAGGGGTTCATATCTTCGAAAAACCCCAGAGATGCTGTGTATGCTCAGCCAGGGTCGAAACTGCTGATTCTAAAGCAACTGGAGGCATGGGGTCTCTTCTTCAGGAGGCAGTGGAGCCCCAACAGCCGAACCCATAGATGCTGGAGTCAGAATAGCTGAATTCCAACCCCAGTGCTCCTCACCTGCTCACAACCTTTCGCCGGTGACCTCACTTCCCTGGAGGTCCGTTTACTCAGCAAGAAAATAAGGACAAGATTAGCACCCCCAGGGGGCCATATAGGGAGTAAATGAGATAGTAACATGTCAAGTTTTATGAAGTGCCTGGCACAGAGTAAGCCTCCAAGCAAGTGGTAGGCACTTAATACATATGAACAAACTCATTTCATCTTTGTAATAACCCTAGATAGTAGGTACTATTGTTATCCACATTATATATATAGGGAGACAAAGACAGCACTTATGTAACTTCTCTAAGGTCACAAGTGTTTGAACCTGCTCCCCGGAGACACCATACTCCTCACCGGGACACAGCACGGAACATGCCAGAATGAGCCGTCCGCAGGCAGTGGAATCTGCCCAGCTGAGCGGGCTGTGATTGCCTGGTCCACAAGCTGCCGCTGACCACACAAGTGGACACGGAATACATTCTCCGGAAATGATGTTGATTTATCTGGGGCTCGAGATCAGCTGTGTGGTGCAGAAGGGAGGAGGCATTTCAGGCTTCTCCCTGTTGCCAGTGACCATTGACTGCCCCCCCCCCCCCCGCCACCAGTGTGGACAGCACTAATTTATAGGAGTCTGATAGCAGCAGCCTTCAGAGATGCATGGGTCATGGAGCAAGAGGGAGAAAGCTCATCCCCAAACCATGCTTTTAGGAGGGAATTGGATTCTGGGAATTTACAGCCCTCCGCGAACTGTTCTCTTCTTTGGAATCAATATATTGTTTCCCTGTAGGAACACAGAGAAGCCCCAGGCAACACTGGGTTCTAGAAAGGAAGGCATCCGCAGACAGACATCCCAGCCCTGACATTTCTGTCTCTCCATTTCTATGGGCAGGAAAACTGCCCCCAGGAACGAAGGAAGTTTCTAGCTCCAGCGATTCTCAGACATATGCACTCCTGTGCAGGCACAAGCCTGTACAATTGCCCGCTCTGTCTCCTGCCAGCCAGCTGGGCTGAATGCTCCTGGGCCCCCGGAGACTTTTCCTCCCCCCCGTTCTCCGCCCCCCCCTCCCCCCTTCTCCTGCCCCGCTGGCTCCACACCCTCCTGAATGTTCCATTCTAAACCAGCCACAATCAGGAGCCTGTTTCTGTGCTGGGAAAAAGAGCAGCATGAAGGCTTTTAAACTTGCTGGGTAATTTAAGGTATTTATCGCTATTTGGAGAGCTTTGCTTATTTTTCAGTCCATTCCCCCTCCAGCTTTCAGAAATGGTGCAAGTGATTATTATTTTTTTTCCCCCTCTGAAAAGGATGCTTCTGGGTCCTTCCGCTGCCCCCGAGGCTGGATTCTGCAGTCAGTCTCCAGACCTGGGTGTGTGAGCCGAGGTTTTGTTCATTCTTCATTCAGGCTGTCCATAAACATGAATTGGGCGTCTCCCCATCCCGGGTCAGACTCGTGTCCTTCCTGCGCCCGACTGTGAATGTTTCCGACACAGAGAGCAGCCACCTGGAGGTCAGAGAGCATGAGCTTTGGGTCCAGGCTGACCCCGAGGCCGAGTCATGCTCTGCCAGTTGGCTGTGGGACCCTAGGCACAGTTCTCAGCTTCTCCAGAATTTTGGTTTTCATCTGTAAAATGGGTGAGCTGACAGCTCTACCTTCTTGCTTTAGAAGTGAGGCAACCTGGGTTCGAATCCCAGCTCTGCCCCTTTCTCATTCTCAGCTTCTCTGTTTTCTCAGTTAACTCCTCTTTAAGTTGAGGGTAACAGTAAGTCCTCAAAAGGTACTGAGAAAACTGTGTTAATGTGTATATAAAGTGCTAGCTAGTGCCTGGCCCATGGAAAGGGCTCAATGCAGCCAACATTAGTGGGGGCGGGGGGGGGAGAGGGCAAATACACATACGCAGTCCCATGGCAAGAGGCACTTGATAAATCTAAGTTACTCTCCCCGGACGCTTGCCAGGAAGTCGGAAGAATCTGTACTCACCCCTCAGCTTGCTGAAGGTCTTACTGACCTAATCGGGAGAGGAAGGAGAAGAGTGTCCCCTAGCCAGCCGTACCCTGGCAGGAACAGCCCTCAGAAGGTCCCTGGTGTGCCGACTCCCCACTGTCCTTGCCGTGGACAGGGAGACCCTCCCTAAGGAGGTCAGCAGCAGAGACCGTCCTCAAGACCCGGGGGCTTGCCCATGCTCTGAATCTCCAGGTGATGTCTGCCTGATACCCCCTCTGGGGCAGAGGGGTCCTTCCTTCCTTTTCTGTTGAGGTCCCTCCATGAACTGCTTCCCACCCCGCTATGTCCCTGCTCAGCCTCCTCATGGACCTTCCCTTTCTGTCTGTCTGTCTCACACACACCCCCAGCTAATGCTTCCGCCTTGGCCTTCTCCGTCGCTTTGATATCCCACATGAAATAAAAAAAAAAAAAGCTGGTTTTCCTGACCTGCCTCCTGAAAGTGATGGGCACAGGAGAAGGCCATAAGAGCATGTGTGGATGTGAAAAGACAACCTCCAGCTTGAAAGTCTTGAGTTAAAACAGTGGCCAATGGGCAGTTTTATCTTTACTCCTTTACACGGGATGGGGACAGATGATCTTTCCTCCCTAGTTTACATCTTGTCTGCTGGCCTGCAACCCCTCCTCCGGGAAGCCTCTTATGAGTCTCCAGGCTGATTGCATACAGCAGTTTTGTGCTCCCGTGAGTCTAACCAAGGGATACAGGGGGGTAGATGAGAGCCAGTCTGCTTGATCGAAGTCTTGACCCCTCAGTGATTTGCCTGGACAGTACCTTAGTCTCCTCGTTTGTAGACTCGGGGCAATAATAACCCGCTTTTCATAGGGTTGTTAGGAATATTCAGGGAGATGGTCCATATAAAGTGCTTAGAACGTCTGGCCACATACCATCACTATGACTAGTGTTATCGTTGTTGGACTGGACTGTAATCCGTGATTTACTTGTCTACGTCCCTCAAGGGTCTGGCAGCAGATTAAGAACCAGGAGAGTATTTTATTCAACTCCAGAGAACAATTGGCGGGTAGAAAAAGCCACTGTTACAAATGAGGTGACACTGTGTTTAGAAAAGATTAGTTACAGAGGGGCTCTCTTTTGCTTACATTTTCGGACATCTTGCCCAAGCTTAATTTTTTTTCTTTTCTCTCTCTCTTTTTTATTCCCTCATATTACCTAAAGTGAGGAGAGGCTTTCCACAGCCCCACGGAAGCCCCTGTGTTCCTTACAGGTGTGTGGCCCTGGGAACGCTGAAGTTCGCAAACGGGACAGGGACTCTGGGATTTCCTGTGTGTAACTGGGGTCACTGCCAGCATTTCTCCTGACCAGTCATAGCGGTTAGAAAATATTGTAACCATCAGCCCTGGAAGAAAAAAATGCTACGATTTCTGCTCTGATTTTACGTGTTTAATACAATTTAGGTACTAGCCCAGGCTTTTGATCCTTGACTGTGAAAATGCCTGAGAATGCCGGCCTGGCGCAAGGGTGGTTGTTTTTCTAGAAGCACAGTGGACGAGGGACATGCGTGGTGCCCACGGGCCCCCCGAGGCCTGTCTGGTCCACACAGTGGGGTGCAGATTGCAGGGGGAAGGGGTCGTGGAACTCTGGCACGCAGAGTAACAGCTGGCTTTGAGTGACAGGTACTCCAGCACTCGGGGCTCCAGCCGTCCGACCGTCTTATTGAAGGTGTGCATGCGGAGACGGGCAGGAAGGAGCGGATCGCTCCAGAAACAGAGAAGGAAGACGTCGTTGTTTTCTGCTTCCCGGCAAATTCGGCCAAAATACTACAGAAACACCTTAAAGGAGTGTGTCACTCTGTGAGCCACTCTGTGAGCTATCTCATGACTCGTGTCCATTGATTCCGTGAGCAAGTGTCTCTGAGAGCCGTCTGCTTGGCTGGCCCCGGGCGCCTTTAGTAGAACATGTGGCTGAGGCTGGCTTCAGATGCCAGTCCCACCTCCAAAGAGAGCTGGGGAGGAATAACCTCCCAGTGGGGCTAGATTACTCATTGTGATGGGCAACTCAGTATATAACAAGATGTGCGCACACTGCTGGACAGTAATCCTGGCTGGAAAACTGGCTCATTATATTGACTTCAACTCTTCCTCCTACAACTTCCAGGCAGTGAACCTCCCCCGGGTTTCACATGCCACCAGCAAGGCGCCTCTTCTCCCTGCTGCTGCCACCCACACATCCGGGCCTCCAGATTGGCCTGAACTCCTGACGCTGAGCCATACCTTCCCCATGACTGTCCTGGGGCTGCCCTGACAAGTGACCATAAACCGGGTGGCTTAAAACAACAGAAGTTCGTTCCTTCACAGTTCTAGAAGCCAGAAGGATGAAATCAAGGTGTCGATGGGACTGCTCTCCCTCTGGGAGCTTTAGGGGAGAACTTGTTCTCTGCCTCTTCCAGATTCTGGTGGCTGTGTCTCTCTGCTCTGTCTTCATGTGGCCTCTGTTTCTTATAAAGACACTTGTCATGGGATTTAGGGTCCACCCTGGGGATCCAGGATGGTGTCCTCATCTCGAGATCCTTAATCACATCTGCAAAGACCCTTTTTTTCCAAATAAGGTATCATTCACGGGTTCCAGGAATTTCGATTGGATAGATCTTTGGAGGGCTGCCTATAACCTGTTGCACTTTCTTTTCTTCTTCTTCTTCTTTTTTAATGTTTTTATTTATTTTTGAAAGAGAGAGAGAGAGACAGAGACAGAGCACGAGCGAGGGAAGAGCCGAGAGGGTGACCCAGAATCCGAAGCAGGCTCCGGGCTCTGAGCTGTCAGCACAGAGCCCGATGCGGGGCTCGAATTCACGAACCGTGAGATCACGACCCGAGCCGAAGTCGGATGCCTAACCGACTGAGCCACCCAGGTGCCCCAACCTGTTGTACTTTCTAACGGGAAGGTTGGTTATATGGGTCAACACTGACTGGAGGAGGTTTTCTATAGTGAGCCCAAAGCATTTTCTCAAAAATAAACATCTTGGGATATCTAGTTCCAGATGTTTGACTTGGGCAAGCTGCTTAACCCCTTTGGGGCCTCAGTTTCTTCACCTATAAAGTGGGAATAATAATAGTAGGGGTTGCCCACTGACGTACGTGTCATGTGTAGAGTGCTGTCACATAGCAAGCACTCTCTGAGTATTAGCCATTGCCATAGTGATACCATCACGGCCTCATCATCACCACCGGGACTTCTCTCCAGACCACTCGTTTAACATTCAGTATTGTCTCCTAGTGTGCCGGCTTTTTATGCCTCTGTTTCTTGGCTTAGTGAAAATAGCGTGGAATTTGTTGCTGTGCGACTCCGGGCAAGTTCCTTACCCTCTCTGAGTCTGGTAGAGCACGCCCCGGAAGGGCTGCTGGAAGATCAAAAGCGGTCAATTGTGTGACCCCGCCGCCGCCCCCCCCCCCCCCCGTTTGCATCAATCCTTGCTGGCTGAGCAGTGAGGGAGCGGCTGCTTCTCCACGAGCACTGGTGGCTTCTTTCTTCCTTCTTCCCTGCCTGTGTCTTCACGGCTGCTTGGTCTGCACCTGCTGTCTGCTCTCCCCAGAACGCAGAGATTGGCTGGCAGTTAATTTTAGTCAATTTTCTCCCCTGAGCCCACTTTCTCTTCGGTTCCCAGCACACATAAGGCTGTGCTTTCCAGATTGCTGTCTCCAGACCGGGTTTTCGCTGGCATGTTTGAGGAGGAAGTTTGGTAGTATCCAATCAAGACTTAGCTGTTCTACGAGTGAAAAGGTTTCCAGGGACATCCTAAGTTGGTGTGCTTAAAACTCCCAACCTTTCGGGAAAACGCTGCGTCGGTTCCCTCGGTGGCCTGTCCTGGTGAGCGGTAACCAGATCATAACTCCCGTAGTAGCTACTGACACGCCCGGCATGCCGGCCGCCTGTGCTCCGTGCCAGGCGCGTTCTGAACGCTTCACGTTCATCCCCTCCTCCCCATGAGGAAGGTCCTGTTACGATCCCCATTTTACAAACGAGGCATGAGTGAGGCCCACAGGGTGTCAGTAACTTCTTCCCGGGTGTCACCCGGCCGATAAGTGGGGGAGCTGGGATTTGAACCCAGGCACGCAGAGTTCCGCATCCGTGCTCTGAGCCACCTCACGGGACTGCGCCTCGTTGGATGTCTGCGGTGACTTCCAAGGACACGCAGTTCCGAAAATGTATTGTCGATTTAACTGAATGTCGAATGGCTTTTCCTGTTAGCTTAGAAATCTTCGTCTCTGTCGACAGATTAGAACATTTTCTTTGCCCCTGTGGCTTGAAATTAGTGTAAATTTTTCCCTTATTGGTTTTTTCAGTCGAGGATGTAACGGTCTGGTTTTCTTAACCTGGGTGTGGTGTCAAAAGGTGATCTTCCAGGTGCCCAAATGGCTCAGTCGGTTAAGCGTCCGACTTCAGCTCGGGTCATGATCTCACCATTCACGAGTCAGAGCTCTGCATCGGGCTCTGTGCTGACAGCTCAGAGCCTGGAACCTGCCTCAGATTCTGTGTCTCCCTCTCTCTCTGTCCCTCCTCTGCTCACACTCTGTGTGTGTGTGTGTGTGTGTGTGTGTGTGTGTGTCTCAAAAATAAATAAACATTAAAAAAAAAGGATGACCTTCAGACCCCAGATGCTGTGTGACTTGGGCAGGCCACATCACCTCTCTGAGCCCTACTTTTCTCGTGTTAGTAACATCGAACACATTAAATACTGCTGTATATACAAAGTGCCAGGCACAAAGCAGGTCTCAAGACATGGAGACGTGAAAGGTAAAATATAAAATACGTGGTGTTTCCCTGAAGCATGTTGTTGCATAACTCTGAAGGTACATTTTTCTTAGTACATTTTGTTGGTTCAGAGAAATTTAGTGTTAGGTGTCTCTGTTATGCCGCATGTTTTTAGTAGACATCATCTGAATCAGTTTTTATATTAAAATATTCTGGGCCAATGAACGATTATAAAAATACACTTTTTAAAGTTGAACCAGTAATGAGTGATGACGAACATCATTACTTATGAAACAGAATAGTTTACCATTGAAAGGGATCTGAGTAAGAAGCTGTCATACACATCAATGACTTTGGCTTCTCTTGTACGTAGTTGGTTGGAGCTATGAACACTCGTGTGCCCCCTGCACAACAATGAACAATGGTAGCAAATTGCCTCATACACAGCTTTGCCCTTTTCCACCTAAGGGATAGAGTCCCGTCCTTCCAATCTTTGTTTTTCTTCTCTGTTCTTTACTTAGCTATGTAATGTCAGGAGGATGTATTACTCTCCTCAGGATCCAAGAAAGTAACCGCGACCAAGAATAATAGTAGAAATAATAATGTGAAAACTAACAATAACAATTGCTGTTAGTAGCTGAGTGTTTAACTCAGTGCGAGATACTGTGTTAGGACTTTACTCACAGTGGTTATTGAAGAAACACCAGCTCTGAAGTCAGACTCTTGGTCCTGAGCCATGTACTTCTCTGTGCCTCGGTTTCCTTTCCTACAGTTTGGAATTAATCACATTACCCTCTTATACTGTTGTTTTGAGGCTCAAACAACAGAATATATGTTAAGTACATAGCAGATATCTGGCAGGCTGAAGACACTCGGTCATGTTAGTTATTGTTTTTTTTCTTAAAGACAGATTTTTTTTATGTATTTATGTTGAGAGAGAGAGAGAGGGAGGGAGCATGAGTGGTGGAGGGGCAGAGAGAGAAGGAGAGAGAATCCCAAGCAGGCTCCACGCTGTCAGCACAGAGCCTGGCTCGGGGCTCAGTCTCGTGAACCAGGCGATCATGACCTGAGCTGAAATCAGGCGTCAGATGCTTAAATGACTGAGCCACACAGGTGCCCCGTGTGTTAATTATTGTTAATCCCCTTAAGAACTTTTTAGGGACCCCCCAGTTTTGTGTATGAGGAACTCGGGCTCAGAGAGGCTAGGGGCTTGCTCGAGGCCACACATGCCTTGGTTGGGAGGCGTGAGCTCAAGCCCAGCTCTGACCCCAGAGGCGGGGCTCCCACTGTGCACCCTGGCAGGCCTCAGCCAGTCATCTTGCACAAGGTAATGTTGGATGCACGGGAGGCAAACAGCTGAATGACTACCTTTTTATAGAAGTTTGATTTTTCAGCCATTATCTCACTGGGGCAAGAGACCAGCCTGTCAGTTGGTAATGGGATATTAGTTTCCTATTGCTGCCGGAACAAATTACCACAAATCAGGGGATTGAAACAAGGTAAATGTATCATTTTACATTTATCATTTACATTCTGATCTTCAGACTCTGAAGATCAGAAGTCTGATATGGGTCTCATGGGGCTAAAGTCGAGGTGTCAGCAGGTCTGAGCTCCTCCTGGAGGTTCTGGGGGAGGATCCATTTCTTACCCTTTCCAGCTTCTAGAGGCCACCTGCATTCCTTGGCTTGTGGCTACACTGCCTCAGTCTCTGTTTCCACGGTCCCATCTCCTCTGACTCTGATCTTCCTGCCTCCCTCTTATAAGCACCCTTGCAATTATCACTCAAATGTAGGTAAAGATCATCTTTCCATCTCAAGACCCTTAACTTGATCACATCACAAAGTCTCCTGTTTCATGCAAGGTCACATAGTCAGAGATTCTGGGGCTTAGGACCTGGCCCTCTTTGGGGGCCATCATCCTGTATCCCCCAGGTGGGCCTTCTCATCTTGCCACGATGCTGACCATATTCTCATTTCTTCCGGTGCTGGGTCGTGTTGACTTCAGGCAGATGTAGTCCCAGCCCCACCCCCTCCCCCGCTGACCTGTGAGCCACTGCTGTTTCATTTCTCGTTTTCCGCTTTCCTCATCCAAAGATGAGAGGCTTCACTGCCACAGTTTTGCAGCACTATTGAGTGCCCAAAATGAGGGAATGTGGGGAAAGCGCCTGGTCCTAACTGGCCCTCAAAACTGGGAACCATTATTCTCGCAATGAGGACCTTTAAATTATTTTTAATGCTCCTGTAACAACAAACAGAGCCCAGTGTCTTGGTAAAAACGAACAAAGGTCTTAGCATACAGGTCAAGGGGGTCTCTAAAGAGGGCCTATGAAAAGCAGCAAAGAGCCAAGCTCGGTTCCAACGTACCAGAACTGGACTCAGTTGGAAACAAAAGCGTTATTCAGCTGACCAGATGATAGGTGTGAACAAGAAGAGAAATGGGGCCGAGATTGGCTTGTCAAACAGTGTATTACTGTGAAAGCTGCACATCAAGGCAGCCTTTTGTAACGGCGTTTATATTAAAGGAGGCACAAGATATTTTATGGCCCCGATTGAGGCCCCAGAGCCTAAATAGCAACCCTGTTTGATCAGCCTTTCACAGGTTATGTGATGTTTGTAGGAGGAATCGGGTATAAATCTCTCCAGGTATCTATCTGGAAGGAGGGGAAACCAGGAGAAATTGAAAGGGCGTGGAGCAGAGAGAAGGGAGCGGAGTCCAGTCCCTGTGAACTTCAGATACGGCAGTTGGCCTCCTTAGGTGCCATGTTGCTGAGACGGGGCCCCCTTCCCCTTCTAACCTCCTCTCTCCCCCCCCCCCCCCCCGCCCCCCCACCTGCGTTCCTCAAACATGACCAACTTGTCCCCACTTTGGCATTGGGAACATATGTCCCCATAGACCTCTATGTGTCTGGCTCCGAATCTCAGATGCAATCTCACCTCCTCCAAGAAGTCTTCCCCAGCCTCCCAATCTCGGGTGACCATCGCCTTGCTTTATTGTCCTCACGGCACCTATCTCCATCAGCAATGATTTTGCTCTTCTATTTCTCTGGTATCCCTGTCACCCCCTCCGGACTGTAATCTCTAAGGGAACAGGGACCTTGCCTCCTATTTGGGGCCATCACCCCAGAGCGAGGACGCCGCCTGAGCACATAGAAGGCATTTATGATAAGAATGGCTAATACCTAGCCCTTGTTTTGTGCCACATCTCGTTTTAAATGTCTTACGTGCAGTAATTCACTTAATTTCTCTCAGCTCATCTATTCTACGCGGAGACATAGTGTGATAAATGGAAAAAAATCAAATGAATGGATTATTCTGCCATATTTGAAGTATCACTGAATTTAGCAATGTATCAATTATCGCCACAATAACTCTGTGTGACAAAACATCCCATTTCTTTTTTTATGTTTATTTTTTGAGAGAGAGCGCAAGCACGTGCGTGCGAGTAGGGAGGGGAGGGGCAGAGAGAGAGAGGGGGAACCAAGGATCTGAAACGGGGCCGTGATGACAGCAGAGAGCCCGACGTGGGGCTCAAACTCGCAAACTGTAAGATCGCGACCTGAGCCAAAGTCAGATGGTTAACCGACTGAGCCACCCAGGCGCCCCTCAAAACATCCCATTTCCTCATGGTAGCCGTCTATGGTGCCAAGGCACAAAAAGAATAAGGTTTTTTTAATTTTTCCTCTGGGGGAGGGATAGAGACGGTACTTTACGTTTGCAGGGAGTGGTGGCCAACATTAATTGAGCACTGGCCCTGTGTTGTCAGGCTCTCTGTGACATTTTATTTTATTATTATTATTATTTTTTTTTTCTGGGGTCTGACCTCTGCTGTTGGGCATGTTTTATCTGTAAATACGCCAAGTGGTCCTGACAGGTGTGTGGCATTGGCCCCACTTCACTCTGTTCAGGGGGCAGAGATGGGGAGCGAAAGGACCGAGTCCCGCCTCCACGGCCTGAGTCCTGTTTTTACTTTTCTGCGATCCTCCAGATGGAGGGGTGCCTGGACACAGCAGCCGCTACATAAACGTCGGCTGAAAGAATGAGGGGGGAAGGGACGCCACTCGGCCTCTCAGGGTGGACACCACCGTCTCCCCCTTACCGGTGAGGAAAATAGGAATTGGGAGAGATTCCGTTCAAGGTCATCCAGCTGGGAGAGCAGTCAGGATTCCAACCCAGATGGTTGCAACTCCTGAAGCCAGTGCTGTCTGCGAGGGGTGGGATTCTGGGTCCCGCAGTGAGGATCCCCCCACTCCACCCCCCGCCCCCAGCAGGAGACAGGGGAGGGGAGAGCGAGGATATATAATCTGGTTTGTAAACCCCCCGGGAGGTGGGCCCCGAACACCATCTCCCACAGGGCTGCGGTCTCTCCTGGGCAGAGCTCTGGAGTGGGTATTCTGCATTAGCCTTGACCCCACACGTGGCTCGGAGGTGGAGAGAGGCCCCCAGCCCAAGCCACTTGTCGCTGAGCCGTGTGGGGCTGGTGAGGCCAGGCCTGTGTGGACGCTGCGTGGGGTTTGGGGCCTGACCCGTGGGGCAGCGAAGTCAGGGCCACAAGAACAGGGCGCGCTGACATCTGCCCCTGGGGGGAGAGCACACGTGCCTTTCTTTCTCTTCACCCTTCACAACAGAGTGTGAAAACAGAGGAAACGGGCCCCTGACCTGGGAAACTCTTCATTAGCAGCGTCACTGGAATCGCCGTCGGCTCGTCGCACCATTCCTGCCGCAAGACACTCTGAGTGTGCAGGGGTGAGGCCTTGCCCGCGCCCCCCCACCCCCACCCCCAGCCCCAGCCCCAGCCCGGGAGTCACTGTTACCTGCTGGGCTGCCCTTCAGTTGGGAAAGCCCATGACGTAGCTGCTTCTGTTTGAGGAACCTGAATCTCGTTCAGCTTTCACTCACTCACCAGCCAGTGATCAAATACAAGGACGCCAGCAAGTAAGGAGGCAGGACAGTGGGGCGGCCGGTGGAGGAAGGGCCTCACTAAGGCAGGGACATTTTTTTTTTTATTTAAATATAATTTATTGTCAAATTGGCTAACATACACTGTACACAGTGTGTTCTTGGTTTTGGGGGTAGATTCCCATGATTCATTGCTTCCATACAACACCCAGTGCTCATCCCAAGTGCCCTCCTCAATGCCCATGACCCCTTCTCCCCTCTCCCCTGCCCCCCCTCAATCCATAAGAGTCTCTTATGGTTTGCCTCCCTCCCTCTCTGTTTGTAACTGTCTTTTCCCCTTCCCTTCCCCCAGGGTCTTCTGTTGAGTTTCTCAAGATTCACATATGAGTGAAAACATATGGTATCTGTCTTTCTCTGCCTGACTTATTTCACTCAGCATAATACCCTCCAGTTCCATCCACATTGCTGCAAATGGCAGGGTTCCATTCTTTCTCATTGCCGAGTAATACTCCATTGTATATATAAACCACATCTTCTTTATCCATTCATCAGATGACGGACACTTAGGCTCTTTCCAGAATCTGGCTGTTGTTGAAAGCACTGCTAAAAACATTGGGGTACATGTGCCCCTGTGCATCAGTACTCTTGTATCCCTTGGGTAAATTCCTACCAGTGCTATTGCTGGGTCGTAGGGTAGATCTATTTTTAATTTTTTGAGGAACCTCCACACTGTTTTCCAGAGCGGCTGCACCAGTTTGCATTCCCGACAGCAGTGCAAGAGGGTTCCCGTTTCTCCACCTCCTCTCCAGCATCTATAGTCTCCTGATTTGTTCATTTTAGCCACTCTGACTGGCATGAGGTGCTATCTCAATGTGGTTTTGATTTGTATTTCCCTGATAAGGAGTGGCGTTGAGCATCTTTTCATGTATCTGTTGGCCATCTGGATGTCTTCTTTGGAAAAGTGTCTATTCATGTCTTAAGGCAGAGACATTTAGGTTGAATGAGATGTGAAGGAGAGGAAAGGGCCAGCCATGGGAATATGTGGAGGAAATCATCAGGCAGAAGGGAAAAGCAGGTGCAAAGGCCCCACAGCAGAAGCTAGTGCAGTGGTTTGAAGAACCCAAAACAAAGGGTGTGGCTGGACTCTAATGAGAAAAGGGAGGGAAGTGTGGTCAGGCAGGGAGCAGGAGCCAATCCATGGAACCCGGTTAGACCACAGAACTAGGGATGCTTCACTAGGAAACATGACTTTTTTTCTTTTTTCTTTTTTTTTTTAAGTTTACATATTTATTTTGAGAGAGAAAAAGAAAGCATGAACAGGGGAGGGGCAGAGAGAGAGAAAGAGAGAGAACCCCAAACAGGATCTGCACCGTCAGGGCAGAGCCCGACGTGGGGCTCGAACTCACAAACCACGAGATCATGACCTGAGCCGAAGTCGGATGCTTAGCGAACTGAGCCACCCGGGCGCCCTGGAAACACATGACTTCTGACTGTGGGGCAGAAGTTCAAGGCCTCTCCTGGCGTCCTCTCAGTGGGCGGCTTACCTCTGCTCATTGAGGCAGTGGTTCAGCTCCCACGCCTGCCCCAGGCAGCATGGAATTGAAGGCTCTCCCTTCTCCTCTGGCTTATGCTCGCCCTAAAGGTCAGTGCTGAGTGCCAAGCTCCACATTCCTGCTGAAAACAAGGATTCGGGGGAAGGAGAATAGATATTAGGGTCACACAGGTCCATGCTTGAAGCTCAATCTTGTCACGTAATGGCGGTGTGACCTTGGACAAGTCCCTCACAGTTTCTGAACCTCAGTAACAATGGCAATAGATAATACTACCTACTTGGCTAGGTTGTGAGGATTAATTGAGATAATATGTGAACTCATGTCACGCAGAGGTAAATGCTCAATCAGTGTAAAGCTTTCCTCTCCCCGAGTCCTCTCTAGTCTGTTGTGTAGCACTTGGAAGAGGGACAGAACTTCTCCAGCTACACATCCCTGAGCGGGAATGAGCAGGCTGGGGCCATGTGACTGTGTGCACTATCATCTGAATGATCATACACAGGAAAAGAGATTTCTAGTAAAACAGGATAAGGTACTGATGCATGCTACAACATGGACGAACCTTGAAAACATGATGCTAAGTGGAAGAAGCCAGTCACAAAAGACAGCATAGCGTGTGATTCTATTTCATGTCTGTGAAGTCTCCAGAATGGGTAACAGAGACAGGAGATCCATGGTTGTATGGGGCTTGGGGGTCAGTGTGGAGGATGAAGCTGTTAGTACAGAGTTTCTTTTTGGAGCAACAAATACCCTCTAGAATTCAATTATGGTGATGCAAGGCTCTGTAAATAAACTAAAGACTGTTGAACCGTACACATTAAGTAGGTGAATTTTATGGTATAAAAACTGTATCTCAATAAAGCTGTCTTTAAAAAGATGTGGTTTGGGGCACCTGGGTGGGTCAGTCTGTTAAGCGTCTGACTTGGGCTCAGGTCATGATCTCGGAGCCCGTGGGTTCAAGCCCCGCATTGGGCTCTGTGCTGACAGTGCAGAGCCCGGAGCCTGCTTCGGATTCTGTGTCTCCCTCTTTCTCTGCCCCTCCCCTGCTCACATTCTGTCTCTCTCTCTCTCAGGAAATGAATAAACATTAAAAAAATTTTTTTAAAAGATGTGATTTCATTACTCTCAGGAATAATGCAGTTTCAAAGTAAGACATACAAAAATAGGACCTAGGTGTTAATACAAAATTGTACCCGTTATCTGAGAGGATTACCATGTAAGGTTTGACTCTGTTCCCTGCTCTTAGGGCATTAGAATAAAAGATGGAAAATTGAAGTCAGTGACGGAATCCTTGATTTTGTGAAGGTTGGATTTCTGGTCCTTTTCAGAGTAAAGCCCTAAACGTCCACAGAAAATAGAAACGATTCCTAATTCCACGCAGACTTTCATTGGCATCAGTTCCAATATACGGGTGGGAACCCACCGTGTGTCAGCCACTGTCCTAAGTGCTGAAGCAGAAGTAGGCACAGTGGCTGTCTTGAAGGATTTCCAAGGTGGCCCCGTAAATACAGGCACCCTCACCGAAGGGTGTTGCTCAGGATACCAGCTGTATCAGGGTTCTCCAGAGAAACTGAAACACTAGGAGGTGTGTGTATATTTATTTAGAAAGAGATCTAGTGTGGAGAATTGGCTCACATGATTATGGGAGTTGACAAGTCCCAAGATCTGCATCCGGCAGGCTGGAGACCCAGGAGGGCCGACGTTTCAGTTTGAGCCCAAAGGGCAGGAAAATATTGATGTCTCAGCTTGAAGGCAGTCAGGCAGGAGGAGTTAGTTCCCTCCTACTCATGGGGAGAGTCGGCCTTTTTGTTCTATTCAGGCTTTCAACTAGCTAGATGAGACCCACCCACGTTGGGGAGGGCAGTCTGCTTTATTCAGTCTACTGATTCCAATGTGAATCTCATCCAGAAACACCCTTCAGAGACACACCCAGAATGACCTTTGACTGAGCCTCCTGGGCACCCTGTGGCCCAATCAAGTTGACAGGAAAAATCAGTCATCATACTAGCCCAGTGACTCATCCTGCTACCCTCCAAACACGGTTCCTAGAAGATTTGGGAAGTAACCGCTTTCTGTGCTTGTTGGGAATTCAAAGAGCATGCTTGCACCCCAAAGGCCCTGATAAGTCCTGCGATGAAGGGAAACCTGTTTACTTTCACAAGCCTGCTATTTCTCAGTCTGAGCAGTCTAGAAACACTCATCCACCCTTTTTTCTTTTTAAATTCTTTTGTTTTGTTTTTAAAGAGAAACGTATGAATCACCGACCATCTTGAGATACGTTGAACTTATATATAGTGTGGGATTGGGCCATACTGGAAGTGTGTGTGTGTGTGTGTGTGTGTGTGTGTGTGTGTGTGTGTGTATACACATATATATACACACAGTACAGTATTGGGAATGGCAGGTTCCATCTGGGTGGGACCAGGTGAGTTAGCGAGAGCTTCAGGCAGGCTTCCTGAGGGACATTTCAACTGAGCGAGGTGTTGAGGCATAAACAGGAGTTCCTCTGGCTGATTGAGATGGGTAGAAGTTGCAGCGTGCAGAAGATCGGTGCTTTTCCCTGCCTGCGGGAAGAGCAGTATTATTTCTTATGGTCGTATTTTAGTTCTGCCCTTGGTGACAAGAAGCTCTTACCACCAGACACAAGTGGGTCCCCGATTTCGGTTGACTCCTTCCCCCCGCTCCGCTAATACCTGTAATAGCGCGGCCCGGACCTTGGTACTGAAGGTTTCCATGTCTCTGGAGTCCGGGGTCTTGCGTTTCATGAGCTGACAGAGAGCGAGCCCCGAAGTTGGCAGTGGTGCCCTCTCCAGGCTCTGAAGGTTTCGTCTTTGTGCTGATTCTTATGGGAAGCCACCTCATGAGGGGTTGAGGGCTGCCCCTGTGGCAGGAGAGGCTCCATCCCTGCAGCACGATGTAGCAGGAAGCTCAGGGAAGCAGAACTGGATCTGAGGGCCGGATGCTGTGGCCACAGCAGGCGCTCACGGAGCACTGACCCTGTGCCAGCGCCCCCGGGCAAGTACCTGGTGCCCCCCCCCCCCGTGCCCTCCTCCCTCTCCAAATTGTCGAATGGAGAGAAGCTGTCCCTGCCTTCACGAGACAGGTGTGGACCCACTTCAGAAGAGGGGCCGTGTATCTCAAAAGGGCAGCCGGCCCTTGGCAGGAAAGAGGAGAGCGGGAGAGGGCGAGGGGGTCACCCGCCGAAGCGGGCATGGAGGTTCCCTGGGGAATAGGAGAATGGCAGCAGGAGCAGGGCTTGATGCCTTCTGGCTCAAGACCAGAGCCTGCCCCGCGAGGGATGACTCAGCAGACAGGCGCGACCAGTACTGAGGTTTCAGCAAAGCTGGGAACGTGGCTCCCCCATCGCCCAAGGAAGGACAAAGAGAAATTTCTGATACGAAAATCACCAGTAGAGTCATCATGGGAAAAACCAGGCACGGGTTGTGCTTACAGCTCCTTCGTGCCTTTGACCTCGCTTTCACTTGGGCTCCCAGTCTGGGGGCGCCCTGGGATTACGGCAGGGCCGAGGGCCTCGAAGGACCTACATCCGGCTGCGGTACACTGAGACTTCGCATGTAACTGCTGGTAGCTACTCAGTGCCATCAGAATAAGCCATTCGGAGCAGGTGGCGCGGCCTGATTTTCCTCAGGAAAAGGGTAAGAGATAGTGAGATTGCCCTGCCACCCACCCCCAGGCTTGAACGGTCCGTCCTTGATTTTCCAACACCAGGCTATCACCCCCAAGGGAAAATGGCTTAAAACTACTTGAATAGCTTTATTTGGTATTTGAATCTTATTTGCAGCCAACTCCCTCCGGCACGTTGCTGATTAGTTAGTAGATGCTTTAAAGGCTGTTTGCTGAGGGAAGGAAGGCATAGCAAGCTAGTGAATGAATGAATGAACGCGTGGGTGACGACGAGCATACGTTTACATCAGTGGGAAAATTCACTACTATTGGGTACTCGTCCCTGGATCCAGTTCCATCATGCTCGGATTTGTCCGCCAGGGCGAGGCCGGCATGGTGAGGCGGGAGGCACACGAGTCCTGCAGATTAGCAGAAGGGCAGAGAGGTGAAGGAATGTTCCTATAATGGTTAGCGCTTAACCGTAGGCACACACTGCTCGCAGAAGAATCGCAATGGAAATGCAGGAGGGACAGGGAGATACAGCAGATCCAGGAAGGAGGGCTGGACGCTCCAAATCCCCAAGCTGATGGTATTACTGACAGAGAAGGATTACTCTTCCTGCAAGACTGTGCCCAGACGCACGGGGGTGGCTTCTCCCCAAAGGAGCCCTTTTCTTTTCTTTCTTTCTTAAAGGATTAGAGAATAAATAGGACTTGGTAGGAAATACAGATGAACAGATGGTCGGGTGGATGAGTGGGTGGATGGATGGATGGAGGGTTGGGTGAATGGGCATCAACACCTGGTAGTGAAAAGGGCACTGGTCTTGAAAGGCAGAGCCAACCACCTGTTCCCTCTCTGAGCCCAGTCCTAGCATCTGCAAACCCCGCTCCTCCCTGGCTGCAGGGGCCTTCGGGAACCTCAAAATAAAACCCGGACACCTTTGTTCAGTCAAGGTGCTCGGCAACTGTAAGGAGTTCTTACCTGCATAACCCCGTCCCTCCAAAGACTGCCCGTAGTCCCCCACGCTGCAAAGGTATTATGATTGAAGTACAAGAGTAAGTCGAAATCATAGTAAACTCTGTGATCACTTTGGAATTACTCCAGCAAACTCTGCATGGAATTTTTTTTTTCCTCCTCTCTCTTCCCAAGCAATTTTTCTTACACCGGAGGTTGCCAAGATTTTATGGCTATTTGGTTATCTTATCCATCCAGATGGTTAGCATTAATTTATGCTGAAATAAATCTGTAAAACCTCATCTGTCTCATTTCTCTAGAAGCATTAGGTAGAAGGCCTTAAAAAACCCTTAATATAGAGCCTCCTGAAAGGGCTGGGGGACGATGTTACAGCACACTTCTTATTCAGTTTGGCTTGAAATTCTGCTTTTCTATTCCTTGATGTTTCTAGATAAGCAAGTGAGGTTGCTTGGTATAAAAAACCCAAACTTAATTTTATGACTCTTAATACATATGCTTGTCACAGGTTAAAGTTGCTTTGTACTGAGAAAAATTAAGCTGTGATTTATCGCCCAGTGATAAATTTTGAATGTCTTTTTTCCATTTGTAAACATTCATCATTCAAGCAAGATACGTGAGTCAGTGAGCAGGGATTGAAATACTAATAAGCTGTGTGACCTCAGGCAAGTGCATCGGCCGAGGTGGGTTCCATTTCTCCACACTGGCAAGCCACCTGTTTGCAGGACCGCTGTAGGGATTAAATGTGATAATGTGCTTGGGGTGCTTAGTGCTTGGTGCCATTAAGTAGCGCTGTTGTTGCGATTGAGCTCACGAAGGTGGTTTGTGGGAGGGATTGGGCCTCCGCTTTCATTTCGGGCAAGTTAGATCAAAATATCAGCTCCTGGCCAGCACTCCTGGTGCTGAGCGCCTCCTCTCCGCCAGTGCACCCCTGAGACGTGAACTGATTTGCACCATTACTCTTGTGCTATTTGGGGATTTCTCGGGCTGACGCTCCACTGTGCAAAACATTTCTACACAATGATTCACACGGTTGACCTGACTTTTCCTAAAAGTCAAAAGCAGCCCAGGCTCTCTTACCGTGCTCTGGGGCTTGGCTGACTGTCCCTGGTTGCCAGACTGTGGGACAGTCCATGCTCTTAAGAGACAGTCCTCTGTGGTTCCCCACTCACCCAGGTGCAGGAGATGCTAAAGACCAGGCAGTTGGTTGACAATTGCTGTCCAAGTAGAGGAAACTTGATTCTGGTTCGAGGCCCACACAGATTCAGCTCCTGTGTGTCCCTCTCTAGAACGTCTGGTCTCCTGGACAAGACTTGCAAATGTGGACACTATTCCATCAAAAGAAGGAGCTGCTGCTAGGGTAGAACGTTTTGCGTTTTTTGTGACTGTTGACCTTGGTTTTGTTTTAAGGCTTTACCTTGTGAATCAGTTTCCCTTTGGGCCTCTGTAGGATGTGGTCAGAGACTTGCATAGGCCCAACTTGCAGGGCACGTGGTCCTTCTCCTGTATAGATGCCACAAAGCTGTAGTGAACACAGCAAGCCCTCTGCATGTTGCCGGGTACTAAGAGGGGGGTGTAGGGTTCTGCGGTTGCTTTCTGGGAAGTCGGCAAGGCCCCCTGCCAGGGACCAGCACTTCTGGGGCCATCGGATTAGCATCCGGGTGCTCTCTGCCTTGTCTTCCTCTCATTTGGGTGTTCAAGTCCATGGTTGCCAAGTGACTTCTCAAAAGCACCTTGCACGTGAGAGATACTAAGTAAATGTATACAAATCTTAGGTAGCACGGCAGTAATAATGATTAATGATAATGGCCTGCATTTACTGAGCACTTACTGTGGACCATACGCCATGCCAAGTGCTTTACTCAGTTTATCTCACTTCACCTTCCAATCACCCCATTAAGTAGATACCATGACAAGCCCCATTTTACAGATGAAGAAACTGAGGCCGAAGAACTCAAGACCTTGCTTGCCATCACAGCTAAGAAGCAGGGCAGGGACTCTGTCCCAGAGTGGTCCTTAGACCACTTCTGGGAGGTGAGCAGGTGCTACCAGTCAAGATGGGAAGATAGATGCCAAGGCCAGGTTAGCTCACTATTCCTTTTAAGGAAAGGGCCTTTTCATACAGATTACCCAAATTCCAGAGTGCTCCAGAGGGAAAAAATTTTTTTACAACTTCAGATTTTAGTAACTATTTCTAGTGAGAAATTGTACCGATCCTGTGGCACACAAGGCACCCTTCTCATACCATTCCTGTGTTTCATCTGTTTCACGCCGTTGGGTTGGGAGTGGGTTGGGGTGATTCGGTATTTCCTGCTCTCGATGTGTGGAGGGGGGAAGAGTTCACACTTGAATTTAGCAATACTGTGATCATGTTTTCTGTGTGTCACTTCCCAGCGTGACATCAGATGGTCCTGTAAGTCTCAGAAAACACAAGATGCGGTTATTTCTGTGTCTGTAAACTGGGGGCTGAGGGTACACTTTAAGGCCGTTATGGCAGAGGAGAACCTTAGAGACTCACGCGTCCCCTCCTTCCATTTTGCAGATGAGTTGCAAGCATTCAGGTGACTGTGATTCTGCTGGGTCTTAATGTGGGTGAGAGGGTTGCTGTTAGGAAAGCAGATTCGGAAAAATTCCTGGAGCTCTTGTCCTGGTCCCCGATGTGGCCCCGGCCCAAACCCCTTCCTACCCAACCTGCAGCCTCAGGGCCCTAAATCGCCGGCCACCTCCTACAAGGAATATGCTTCCTTGTCACGAAGCTGCATTGAAAGCACTTTCCATTGCTGAGGGTGGGATCCGACGACTGTCCCGTCCAACCTCACGCTGACACGGGAGACCCTCGTATGTGTGCTGCGTCCTGGTTGAGGCAGTAACAAGACTTCCCTCCAGCACGTGAAGCTGAGGAAGGGCGGGTCTAGTCTTCTTCCATGTAGTCATTCAGCAACTGTTTATTGAGCACTTACTATAATGACATAATTAATAAAGTAGCTACGTTTGTTTGATGCTTTCTGTGGCAGGCACTGTGTTAGTCTTTCAGTAGTGCCCAAGACATCCCGGGTACCTGCCCAGGGCTGGAGCCCGGGTGGGGGAGGCATCTGGCCTTGAACACAGCGGGGAGGTTGGGGCTGCGCTGGGAGAGGCAAAGCCCCAGGAAGACCATCTTCAGGAAAATCGAGGCCTGCAAAGGCGCGATCAGCTTAACGTGGGAGAAAAATCTGTCTTTCTCCACTCTGCGCTCTCTCAGCTCTGCCCCTGCGCGCCATTCCCCCAACCCTCTGTCCTGAGGACATTTCTCCCCTTCTTCTCTTTACTGTCCCCCCACCCCCAACCCGCACACACCTCTTTCACATAATGCAAGTACACGTTTTTTTATTGCTAACATTTTGTGCAGAAATCACAATTTAGGTCAAAGCCGGGTTGGTTCGATGTGGAGAGCTGGATGAGTTTGCATGAAGTTCTCGAGAGTATTTTTTAATTTGTCTAATGGCAATTGCCTCTCCATTCAGGTGAGCTAAAACTCTCGTGACTTAGGTGAAGATTTAAATATAAATTATTCCCATGTAGCCACAGGAAAGCAATTGAGCGGAGAAAGGATTGAAAAGACAGAGCAAGCAAGATTTAGTTTTCATTAAAATGACACGGTACCTATAAATAAGGTGAGAATCCGGTTAATAGCTTTCTATTCGAGGGGAATTGACGGGGAGAATTGCATTCCAGAGAGTGCTTGGGGTTCCTTGAGAATGTAGACATTCCTTCCTATCCCAGCATCATCAGCATTCAGAGGGTTGAGTCACTTCATCTGTATTTCTCTTTTTCTATTAGCTAAAACGCTTGTTAATTTTTTTTTTTTTTTTAATTTACTTAGTTGTTTCCTTCATGGGCAGGAATAAACGTTGATTTGTGACTCTAGCTCATATGAGAAATAGAAGTATTGGGGCGTTTGGGTGGCTGAGTCTGTTGAACATCCGACTCTTGATTTCAGCTTGGGTCATGATCTCGTGGTCATGGATTGAGCCCTGAGAATCGGGCTCCATGCTCAGCAAAGAGACTGTTTAAGATTCCCTCTCTCTCTCCCTCTGCCCCTCTCCTGCTCGCTCGCTCTCTCTCTCTCTCTCTCTCTCTCAAATGAAAAAATTTAAAAAAGAAATGGAAGCATTAAGACCAGCATCTGAGGCCTTCCTCTGGTCAGTCCTGAGAAAACAGTGAGAAACAGCTTGCCTTGAAAAGAGGTAGAAACATCTTGGAAGACTTCTCCGGAGCTGAAAGAGGCCCGGCAAAGATACTCATTGTGGCACTGATATTTATAATAGGGAATTATTTGGATAGGCAGATGAGCTATGTTATATCCGAACTGTGAAATGGTCTGCAACAAGTAGGAAGAATCAGCTAGGTCTCACTCTAATAAATTCATATTCTACTGTTGAAGAAAAAAGCAAGTAGCTAAGAGATACCTGCAGCGCAATACCATACATCTTCAGAAATTACAGCATATTTTCTAGAGGTGCGCTTAGGCTGGAGGCTTATGAACGTATAGAGAATAGTCTGGGAGGACTTGTGTCAAACTGGGCGGATCAGTGCTCCATCTAGGAAGGTAGAGAGAAGACCAGGAATAGAGCTACGAGCACTTACACCCACGGAGTGAGCCTCGGTCCTCGGGTCCTGGAGCAGAAGCCCACGAACTCGGCTGCTCTGACCGAACGCTCTCTGACCAGCTGTGACCGGCAGGGCCTTGAGGCCGGCGTTGTCTCGCCTCTGATGTCAGGCAGCGTGTGTGACCGTCTGCTGTGTGTTAGACGTTGCGCTGGCATCGCGGATTCCGTGTTAGCAGTAACGGCGAACCCTTCCGTAGCACTTGCAATTTGCTAGGTAGCGTTCTGGCTGTTTGAGGTGTGTTATTAACTCATTGAACCCTCACGACGAACCTGCGACGTAAACACTATTATCAGTTCCGTTTGGTAGAGGAGGAGATTGAGTCACCGAGAAGGTAAGTGACTTACCCACTGTCACACCACTAGAAAAGGGACTGGAGGAAGGGACAACTAAGCTGAGACCGATGCGTTGGTAGCCATTAGCCTGACAGAGAAGGGGTATGTATGGTGGTGAGAGCCGGCATTGGAGGGGGACCAAGGGCTGAGTCTAGAGAGGAGGTCCCAAGCTTCTGGCTTCAGGAACACCCCTACTCTCTGGGACCTCAAATAAAACAGGATGCCGCTTATTTATATAAGGGGTGCGCAGACTTTTTCTTAACAGGCCAGGTAGTAAATATGTTAGGCCCTGTGGGCCAAGAGGCAAAATTGAGGATGTGAGGTGGGAATATCTATGACTATTTAAAACGTAACCTTGTAGAACTGCGAAAGTCATTCGTAGCTCAAGGACCATAAAAGAAAAAAAAAACACAAAACAAAAAAACCCCCAGGCGTCTGATTAGGTCTGGCTGTTGGGTTTCTACTGGAGGTTACGGTCTTGCCTCGGCCTCACTGGCATTATCTGTTCAACAAAAAGCTTTGCCAGGTATTAGACACACGGTGCAGAAGCGGGGAGGCAGCTGAGTATGGGGACGTCCACAGTTCAGAAGTCCAAAACCCCGGCAGATTTGTGTTCGAGCCCCCCTCCGCCCCTCAGCGGCAGTGAGGCCCCAGACACCCTGCTTAACCTCCTTGAATCTCAGTTTCCTTGGTCTGTAAAATACACGTGATGCCACTTCCTTCTCAGGGCTGCTGGGAACACCCAGTGAGAGTCCACTCGTCAGCACGGCACCAGGCCCTAGGAGTTCAAAGGTATCGCTGGTGGCCGGGACGCCATTCACAGATAGTTTTTGAACGTGTTTTTGGTGGTCATTTCCATGAAAAATGTGAGCCCTCTCGGTCAGGAGCACGAGCCCCTGTTCTGACACTACTTTTTGTGGAGGGAATGTGTTTGATGTAGAGCGTGCCTTCACCTGAGCCACCTGCGAGGTATTCTCCCCAGGATCATGTTTACTTCAGGGAAATGAAGCACGAACGTGGCAGAAGGGGGGGGCGTGAGCTTTTCTGACCACGTAGGCTCGAGGTTCGTTGAACTCTTGGAACAGAAAGGCCAGGCTGTGGCTGGAACTGTTCATCTCTGGGCATCAGCCCTGGGGTGAGTGCGGAGTGATGAAAACCTATCAGGAGTCTCCACTGCCTTCTTGCACTAGAACTTTCTGCCTTCTCTGCACTTAGCCAGAGTGACTTTGAGGCCTCAGCTTTGATGTGGGAATTAAGAGTCTCCTGGGCCTGAGTCAGATTCCTGGCCAGGCACTGAAGAAATCAGGAGCTTCCAGTTGGCTGAGGGAGTTCCCACGAGGCCCTTTGCTGGCTGGAACACAAACCAGCCGGAGAAGATTCTGGAAGTCGGTCCTCGAGTCAGCTAGTGGGAAATTGCAACAGAACTCCTTGGGAAAGCTCTTTGGAGTTAGATGAGCTGCTTTCCAATCCCGGCCTATTGTCACTTATTGGTAAATTACCTAACCTCCAAAAAGTTGCAGGACTTCTTTGAACCCCAGCTTTCCCGCCTGCAAAATGGACCTGGTATGGCCTGTCTACCTGGCTTGCCATGAGGACTAACCGGTGAAAATTACCAAAGTGTAGTGAGTGCATTTTTTTGTACCAACTATTGTGCTAAGGGCCTCTTCTTGCTCTCTTCAAGATGCTGCGAGGTACTGGGCAAAGAGACGTTCTGTGTCTGTTCCAAGAACCTAAGCAATTTGATTGTAGAATCTACATTCTTTTTTTTTAATGTTTATTTTTGAGAGAGAGAGAAACAGAATGTGAGTGGGGGAGGGGCAGAGAGAGGGAGGGAGACACAGAATCAGAAGTGGGCTCCAGGCTCTGAGCTGTCAGCCCAGAGCCCGACGTGGGGCTCAAACTCGCAAACCATGAGATCATAACCTGAGCCAAAGTCGGACGCTAAACTGACTGAGCCACCCAGGCGCCCCTAGAATCTACATTCTTAACCATTAGGTGGTACTGCCTCAGGAAGAGAAGTGAAACTCACAGAAACAAAAACATAGCTCTCAAAACGTGTGTGCGCGCGCGCGCGCGCGCGCGCGCGTGTGTGTCCGTGGTTTTGTTTATTGAGTGAGCATTTCCTGAACACCTACTCTGTGCAAAGCCCTGGAGAAAGAGCTGACTAAGGCACAGTTCCTGGCTGCAAAGAAGGAACTCCAGACAGATTTTTTTATCTGGCTTCAAAAGTAGTGATAAGAATGCTTCCTTGCTCCCAATTCCACACGGTGTGTGCTTTAACGAACTGTTAATTGTTTTCTTTTTAATTCTGTGACCACAGAGCTCTTTGACGGAAATAGGGGAGGAACCCCACGATGCAGGAGCAGCCCTAGCTTGCCCCGTCACTGTTCTTTCTCGTGCATGTTTGGTTTTCCACACACACTTGTAACTTGGATGTGGTGCTGCACAGTGAGGTCACGTTCCTGGTCTGCCGGGAACGGTGGGATGGTCCCCAGGGGAGCCAACCAGATGAATAAGGTGCCTGGAGACATGCAGATAAAGAAGTCCTTGTGTAAATAGATGATGTGACAGCCGCACCCTTACTTTGGCCTGGATGCAGGGCTGAGGAAGGGAAGCACAGAAAGTGTGTTTATTTTTCCTTTGCCCGCGCAGTCATCTGAGTGTATTAAATGGACCGTTAGACCCCAAGGAATACCTTCCAGGTACGTCTTGTAACCATCTGCCTGCTCCTTTGCCGTGTGGTGAGGCCAGTTGGTCGGGCTGGGTCATTTCCAAGCCTTCTGTTTGGCTCCTTCCCCCTCCGCCATTTTTCCTCCCCCCACCCCTCCCCTCCCTCAGTCTGGGAAATGTTTGAAAGAGAAGTGTAGCAAATAATACAATAAACACTTTTTTCTCCATTTGGGCGTGTCTGTTTCAGATCTTGTGTAGGTCTGCATATATGGTAGAAATAATTCATAATCTCTTTCCTGTCTCCTCTTTATCCCCGTTCTGTCTGTCCCCTATTGCGGATTTACTATATATTCCAGCCTGTGTTTTTACACGTTTACATCCACGCCGCGTATACAGTATGCCTACGGTGTGTGTTGTCCTAGCCCAGGCAGGCGCTGTCGTCCTGAGTATGTTATCCTTCAGCTGCCCTGCCCCACTCAACCTTGCGTTTTGAGGTCCAGCCCTCCGTTGGTTTTAATTGTACTACTGTTTCCCATCGTATAACTATTCCTCATGTATCCACCCCCTATAGGTAGCCACATAGGTTGCTTCCGAGTTTTTGCTAGTGCAGACGACGTTGACTTGAACGTTCTGGTGCATGCCTGTCTCTGCATGCCCAAGCACGAGAGTTTCTCTACAGGATATACTGTGCGTCAGGACACCCACCAGCAGTGGCTGAAGGCTCCTGCTTTCCTATATCCTCCCAGACACTTGATTTTGGCAGCTATTTTGCATTTCTGACCAAATCGATGATCTCCCTATAGAAGAAGAAAAGATGTTTTTAAATGAGGATCTTGCACTGAAGTGCCTAAGCATGCCCATGAAAAAGAATGCTTTGGAAATCTCAGGGTTCAGCATCTCCCTTCCTCGGGGCTCTTGGAGATTCTGGCTTCACGAGCCTCTTCCTTGCTTTCCTGGGACTTTCAGCCTCCCGCACAATAGCATTGCATTTCGGCACTTCGGCGTGTGGAAGGCGACTCCCTACCGCAATCTCCCCAAGTCGTACCTTTCTTACTCTGCGTCATTTGAAAACATCTCGCGGGGCACCTGGGTGGCTCAGTCGGTTGAGCGTCTGACTTCAGCTCAGGTCATGATCTCACGGTCCGTGAGTTCGAGCCCCGCGTCGGGCTCTGTGCTGACGGCTCGGAGCCTGGAGCCTGTTTCAGATTCTGTGTCTCCCTCTCTCCGCGCCCTTCCCCGCTCATGCTCCGTCTCGCTCTGTCTCTCAAAAATGAATAAACATTGGGGCGCCTGGGTGGCGCAGTCGGTTAAGCGTCCGACTTCAGCCAGGTCACGATCTCGCGGTCCGTGAGTTGGAGCCCCGCGTCAGGCTCTGGGCTGATGGCTCGGAGCCTGGAGCCTGTTTCCGATTCTGTGTCTCCCTCTCTCTCTGCCCCTCCCCCATTCATGCTCTGTCTCTCTCTGTCCCAAAAATAAATAAAAAACGTTGAAAAAAAAAAATTTTAAAAAAAAAATGAATAAACATTAAAAAAAGAAAATTAAAAAAAGAAAAAAGAAAACATCTCGCATCTGCTGTTAGCACTTGGGCCAGATCTCGTTACCACCTCTCGCCTGAACAGCTGCCCTTCAGCCTCGCTGGCCTCCTGGCTTGTGGGTCCCCCATTCATTCAGTCAGTCGTTTATCAATCTATTCATACATCATTGACGGAAGCCTTCCTGTGTGCATCCCTATAACCACGGTTATGGCCCCTCATTACCTCCCGGACTTAGCCTGGCTGTCAAGGCATTTCACCATCCCTGCTCCAGCTCATTTCCCTGCATCACCTCGGTCTCCTCTGCCCTGGCATCTAATCTCCTTGTCCACAGTTCTCCAGACACTCAGTGACAAGTTACTCGCTCCCTCTGCCTCCACCACGGTGTCTACCTGTTAAACACTTTGTGGTCGCCCAAGGCTCAGCTCCATTCTTCTCTGAGGAGCCCTCTGTGCTCCGGGTAGAACTGACCTTTTCCCTTCTGTGCTCCCATAGAGCTGTGCACATCCTCACCTGTCCCACTAGCTACTGTGTGAACTCTTCCCAAGCACGACCCGTCCTCATCCACCCCTGTACCTTCAGGGCTGAGGACCGATTCTGGCATACAGCAAGTGCATAATTAAAGTTCGTGATGAATATCTCCTCACTCCCCCGCTCCCAGTTGGGTGTAGGCACCATGACCATCCAGCTGCCCATTGTCCGCCAAGAAGTTTTCTGTTATGCAAATTAGTGCTGGAGACTTGTTGGAAGGTGTGTTTCATCTTAAGAGAATTAATTAGCTTTTAAGGAGTTTAACAAAGTGTGTGGATGGATATTCTTTATTTTTAGTCAGGAAGCCTTACCTAAACAAACACCCTCTACTTGAAAACTCTTTGGAGTTTACTCTTTATTCTTAAAAGTAATTCAACTGACTGTAACCTGATGCCTTTAATTCAGATTTTGCTAATGAAGATCAAGCTTTCCCTAATCAATGGGAATGAAGGAAGAGTGTTCACTAGCTAAATGGCCATTCTCTAGTAGGTACAACAAATTACTGGGCTGCGGTTCATTTTACCAGCCCACTGGTTCCAAAATAACTGGTTCAGAATCACCTAGAATGCTAGTTAAAATACAGATTCCCAGGGAACCCTGGGTGGCTCCGTTGGTGAAGCGTCCAACTTCAGCTCAGGTCATGATCTCACGGTTCAGGAGTTTGAGCTCTGCATCAGGCTCTGTGCCAACAGCTCGGAGCCTGCTTTGGATTCTGTGTCTCCCTCTCTCTCTGCCCCTCCCCCACTTGTGCTCTGTCTCTCTCTCAAAAATAAATACACATTAAAAAAAAAAAATTGTGTCTTAAATACAGATTCCCAGGCCTTGCCTTCACTCTCAGGAATCTCTGGGTGGGACCTGGAAATCTGTGCTTTTTGACAAGCTCTCCATGTGCTTCTAATACGGAGATTGAGATCCATGGACCTGTATCTGTGCTGTCCACTATGGTGGCCACTAGTCATGTGCAGCCATGGAACACTTGAAATGTATTCAGTCCAAATTGAGATGTGCTTTCGGTGTAAAATACACACTGGATTTCAAAGCCTTGTACCCCCCCCCAAAAAAAAGTGAAATATCTTAGTAATATTGTTAAATATTGATGACATGTTAAAACATTAATATTTTGGATATATAGATTGAAGATTAATTTCACCTGTTTCTTTTCACTTTTTAAATGTGGCCATGAGAACATTTTAAATTACAGCCGTGGCTTACACTGTCTCTGTGGGACAGTGCTGGTCTGGATTGTTGAGTCACTGAGAACGTGGCATTTGTCTCCTGGTGAATTTCAGACAGTCGGTGTTCATTGTGTGTCTGTCGGATGAATGAGGGAGGTTGATCGGTGACACGACTTCCACTTACCTGTCGTGGGACCTTAAACAAGCTGTTTGGCTTTCCCGGGCCTCAGTTTTCTCATCCGTAAAATAAGCAGAGTAACAGGAGCCCCGTTATCCACTTGGGGTTGGATCTCTTCAGTGATTCAGAGAAAGGCTCTTATCTGCCCCTCGTAGTGTCGGCAGAACGCCAATCAGCAGGGGCAGGAAACGATGCCGTCCTCAGCTTGCCGGGTGGTGAGGTCAGAAGCCTCACTGGGAATCCTGGGTAATTTCATCTTCTGTGTAATCCTTCCCCTGATCGCCTCTTGGTTTCACTTAGAACCGGGAATAGTCCTGACCACCCTAATTTTTTGCCTGTCCGACTATTTTTTGCCTATCTGATGCCCGTCTTTCTTCCAGCTGTCCACACACAACTTCTGGAATTCATTTTATCCCATCACCCATGATTCATGACTCAACTCTAGAAATCCCAGATTAAATAAACATCAGTGGGGTTTTTTTCCCTTCTGTATTTGCTCTGAAAATTACGTATTCGTGAGGCAGTATGGTGGTCACAAGGGCAGATCCCAAAGTTAAATCATCTGGCTTCTAATCTCATCCCCACGTCTTACTAGTTATGTAACGTTGGGCACATTCACTCAGTACCTCAGTTTCCTGAGTTTCCTCATCTGCAAAATAGGGAGCAGTACTAGTAATAAACTCCTATGTAAGATCAAGAGGGTTTTTACATGAGAATAATGTGCAGAAAGCAATTAGCACAGTATCTGACACCTGGTAATGTATTAGTATTATTATTAGTTATGTTAGATAACTAACAGCTATCTAAGCTCATTGTGTACCTGTACAATGACAGACATTATTGGGATATCTTCCAATATCCCAGCGAAGGGAAGTTTTCCGCCATTGCGGCAGCTTTAGGGAAAATGGCACAGTGAGGAGCTTAAGGGTATAAGCAGCCATAAGATTCGGAAAGGAAAGCTCACAGGAGCTGGATAGGCAAAAAAAAAATAACAGCAGCAGTAACGACAATAATAATGCTAAGTCCCTGCCACCGTCCAGTCCCTTTACACATTCATTACATACATGGTCTCACTTCATCTTTATAACCATCCCATCTGACACAGGTGGGGAAGCTGAGTCTCAGAGGGGCTGAGTCCAAGGGGAACCAGCTCCTGAGACACCTCGCTGAATCCAAACTCGAGTCTTTGTACCCATAAGACCTCCACTCTCTCCACCAGCTTGTAATTCTATTAAAGTGATGGGGTCAATCCTTTTGATGTCTCTGAAAATCTTATAATAAGACATTTTCATCCCCAACATTATGGAAGACCAGGCAAAACAAATCACTGAGGTTAAAACCAGAAGTTCCCTGCTTTCTGTGAAGTGTACCCCTCAGGCACACTGTGGGTGGGCTATTCTCAAAGTCTAAGAGGGGCCTGGAGATGATTATAGGTGGGGTCCTGGGCTGGGCTGCCTGGAAGTCAAGCAGACGCTAAAGACAGCATTCAGGGCAGACCCGTGTGGTCCTCCAGGTAAGACTTAAGGATGGGAAGTCAGGAATGGAGTCCGGGAATTAAATGGGAAGCAGGGACCTGGGCCACCCCAAGGCTGGTCAGTGGACAGCTAGCTGGGACTGGACAAGGAGGACGGAGCCTGATGCCCACTTGGGTGCTAGAACACAGCAGAGGCACAGTGTGACCCCGGCCGTAGACTGTCCCCCACCCCCATCATGGGTTCCCGATATTTTTCCAATCCAAGCTCATCTGGGTTGAGGTCAGGGGGGACTTCCGGGAGGCCTGCACTTCTGGCAGCCAGGCTGGGCTGGGGTGGTCAGAACTCACAAGTTCACACGCTGCCCCAAGCATGTGGTCACGTGGCCACAGAATCACCTTGGATCCTGAAAGGCCATCTTTCATTCACTCAACAAGCAGGCTGAGAAATTCTGCTCCCTTCCATCTTCCCAGCTCCTTGGAGAGAGTCTCCCCACCTGGCGTAGCTCATCTAGAATGTGCTGGCATGAAGGATTTCTTTCAAATGGGCAATGGACAAGTTTTAAGATGGCAAGGCGTCCGTCGGGCCAGCACATTCTAGGTGCTCAGGAAACCATCACGACCGTTAACCGTGAATGACACCGTACTGGTTCATGCTCTGCTACTTCAAGAATCCTGCGAGACGGATAGATGTGGAAACTGAGGCAGAGGGAGGGTGAGTCCTTTGCCCGGTCACACTGCCGGCGTGGCTGGCAACCCGGGGCAGCCCCGAACCCACGCCCTGGACGTAGGTGTGAAGATGCGGGCCTGCGGGGCATGGGACAACTGGGCCCAGGGGATCCCTCGGGGTCCCTTAGGAAGCTCCAGGAAGGGCACAGACAGCCGTTCATCTCAGCCCTTCGTCCCAGCCCACTGTGGCAGGTCGCCCCTCCTTCCCAGATCCCACCCTGCCCCCAGCGGCGTCTTAAAGCACATTGGAAACATTAACACATCCCCGGCCATTTGTCTTGGCTGGTGTTGGCTCCGACCGTACAGTTTAGACATCTCTCCAAGGGCAGACAGCGGGTCAGCGAGAGTCGATAATGGATTCCAGCAAATTGGACACCGTTCAGATCTAATGCAAGCCTGGCGTCTGAGTCCCCCGTGTGCATTGGCAGCTGCTGGGCGCTGCCTCCTGGGAAGGGCCTTGGAGGCCCAGCAGGCGGGTGGTCACGGCTGACCTCCCGGCCCTGCGGCCCCACACCCACACCCCTCTGGGACTCACAACCAGAAACGCTGGCCTCTCAGACTCTCCCAGCCCCTTCCCTTGTCCTCCCATGCCTGCTGGTTCATGTGAACTCACCAGGGCGAGTGGTTCCCTGCTGCACCGGCCGCGGCAATGCCAGCCCACCGGAGGCACTCAAGAGCGTCTACCGAACGAAGCGGTCGCCGTTCCCGTTCATGGTGTTGCTCGGCTAGCGCCCCGGCCCCCTGCGCCCCAGACCCGTCTCCCCACCCGCTTCCTGGACATCTTCATTGGACGTTGCGATTTAACATGCCTGGAATTGACGAAAGCTGCTCATCTCACATCTCCCGCCTCAGCCAATGGCATCCGCTCTTTCCAGCTGCTCAGGGCGACATCCTGGCAGCGTTCCTGGACGCCCTGTCTTCCGTGCACGTGCTCAGCCCGCACGCACATCTTCTCAGTTCTACCTTCAAAATAGATCTGGGGTGCGGCGGCTTCTCCCCGCCCCCACTGCTGCTCTTTCTTCCCGCCTCTCCTGGATTATCCCAGCCTCCACCCCTCTTCCCACCAAGGAACATTCTAGTGCTGCAGCAGACCTGTTGGAGAACACAGGTGGGAGCTTGGCAGTCCCGCACCACCCTCCACCGCCCGGTGAAGGCCCGGGTCCTCCCCGCCGCATCCCAGGCTCGCGGGGGCCCCTGCACCTGCCAGGCACACGCCTGGCACGCGCCCGACTCGGCCTTTGTCTCACTTCCCCAGACACGCTCCTGGTTAACTTCCCTGCTTCCTTCAGGCCTCCGCTTAGAAATCACTTTTGATGTTTTGAGGATGAATGAGTTAACATGTGAAAAGCATTTAGAACAGTGCCTGGCCCCGTAGCTGTTAGTTATTACTGTATTCTTACAATGGATCCTTGGGGCCTGATTCAGAGCAGACACTAAGGTTACTTGAACGGGTTATGTGTCCAGGGCCTGGCCCGATGCCTGCCACCGAGCAGGAGCTCAAACGTTTGTCGAACTGCCGATGTGGGGGAGAGGGAGAGGGTGGCATGGGACGGGGCGGCTTCCCCTCCCCTTTGGCGTTCAGGCTCCACACAGGCATCCCGTGAGTTGCTGCCGGTCAGGGAAGGGGGTCGGGACCTTCTACCCCTGCCCTCTCTCTCCTGCCCGGGCCTCTCAGCTGGAAGCCTTCCCCCCAGAAGAATCTGAAGATGAAGGCTGTGGCCCGAGTCCCTTGGTCTCCTTCCAGGGCTGAAAAATGTGTTAATGTGCACTCTGTTTGGAGCAGTTCATAATTTGAAGCAGCTGATGTCCCCAAGCAAAACCACTCTGTTGGTGTTCCCAGAACCCCAGCCTTCAGAGGTCTCCCCTAGTTAATTCAGCCTCAGCCGCCTGTCCCCGAGGTACAGAGGGAATGGAAGGTTGTCGTCCCGCCTTGCCCGGCCACCTTGGCCCCCTAGGAAGACCTCCCGCGGTGCCCCGAGGAACACACCGAGCTTCAACCTCAGGGCACTTGGAGGAGGGTATTTAGTGGCCTGAGTTTCTGCCGATTTATGTTCCACGTGCCTCAGTGTGTTTGAAAAACAAAAGGCATGGAAATTTCTTGTGAAGAATAACACAACATGAAACTTTCCTTCCACTCAGAGGGGATGACCCGGCCGTTTGGCAGAGAGGCACCTCTCCTGATTAAGAACATACCCTCTGCCTGTCTTGAGGCAAATCGAAGAGGAATGCTCTGTGCCTACAGAGCTTGCTTCTGGAAGGATCCTGGTGTGGGTCATCTGGTTTATACAGCATTACTGTTATGGGAGTGGATGTGTCGTGGCCTGGTGGGTTTGGAGTCAGGGAGGCCCGAGTTCATACCCACGTCTGTCGGTTACTCAGTGCCTTCGCTTCACCTCTCTGAGCCTTCATGTTACCATCTGTAAGATGGGAATGACAGCCGCCATCTCGCAGGATTTCTGTGGGGCCTGGAGACCGTGGATGCAAAGAGCCCGGCACATAGTAGGTGCTCCATAAATGGACGCTGTTACTCACTGAGCCATGCAATAGCTATTTACTGGGCATCAGCCGTGTACAAGATGGGGACTCGCACAGGCAGAGATCCCCACCCTGGGGATTCTAGGTGAGGAGCCAGACAATAACGAGATAACAAGGCGGCAGGGAGGCTGCGGTCTAAATAGTGTGGGCGGGGGAGGCTTTCGGAGATGCATTTGAACGAAAACCTGAAGGTGGCAACATTGCTGGCCACGCAGGCACCTCTAGAGAAGCCGTGCCCGGCCGTGGAACAGCCTGGAGAAGCCGTGCCTGACCCTGGAACAGCCCGGAGGGCGAGGCCCGTCGCCATCTTTGCCTCTTTCGTGTGGGTGGTCCCACGCGTGGCTCTGAGCCCCATGGCCTGTCCTCTGCCTCCTCGGTCCTGAGCTTTGTTGCCCAGCGGAACCACTCTCCACAAGATCGGCCGCATCTTCAGGGAGTTTTCCTTAACACCGGAATTAATTGGACCAGATGTCATTTTATATGTTCCAGGGAAAGACGGAGTATGTGCCCCTGCAGAACTGCCAAATTCTAACGTGGAGTGTTGGGACAAAATGTAGCTGACGGAGGGACAGAATCCCCGCCGCTGTCCCAGTCAAGGTCTGTCTCTAGCCTTTGATGGTAGAGGCAGGACACGAAATACAGATGAGCCTTTCTCCCACACTTCTTGCCTTAGCCAACTCGTGATCATTGGGTCTCAGGAGAAATGTCACCTCCTCAGAGAAGTCCTCCCTGACCAGCCCACTGAATTACCTTCATAGACCTTGTCGCTACCTGAAATGATCTTATGTGTTTCCAGATTCATGGTTCATTTTCTACTTTAGAAAGTGCCAGGAGGGCAGGAAACTTGTTTCCAAAGAACCTAGAAAAGTAGTTGTCACGCAGCAACTGCCTAGTGTTTATTTGTTAAATGGATGGATGAAATCTCTTTCCAGAGAGCCAGGGAAGGGTAACCCTAGACCAGTGTTCTCCAACTGTAGCCTCCGTCCCATCAGTGAGCTGTGATATCAGTGTAGTGGCTCACAGCTAGCGTTTTTAAAAAAAGAAATAGAAAAGAATTTAAAATATCAGAGCACATTACACATGGTAAGGGCAAGTATTGTTTTAAGAAATACATGTACATACATGTATTCACTGTATTTGGAATGAAATACTGTATTTCTCACTGTAGAGTAGTCAGAAAGGTTTGAAATGCAGCAGTGAATTCTAAGTCTTCTCAGGCTTAATCTTCAAAGAACATTCTTCCCTTAGAGACTGTAAACTTAGTTGCATAAAGTTTACATTCTAGGGCACCAAAGCAGAACTTTAAGAAAAGATTCCTTTGTTTCCTATTAACTGAAAAAAAAAGGAATAACTTTCCACCGTAGAGGGGGCCCTGTCTCCTGAGTCTCCACCAGCATGTATGGGGTCATTTACACACTCACATACAAATACACACAGACACAGATGTACTCAGACACCTACTAACACACAAGCATACGTAGACACATACTTACATGCACACGGACACAGCCACATTCTCTGTACACACACGCACACAGTAATACGCACAAATACACATCTGTACATACAAACTCACGTGGACACATACACTCATAGATACAGGCTCCAATTCACATAGGCACACCACATTTATGTATACGCAGACACAGGTATAGACTCACACACGCGTGCACACACACATAGGTCCACACAAGAACATCCTTATTTCTTCCCTCTCGTGCTCTGTGGCCCTCTCTCACACAGCGACCCCAGGCCATTCTCACCACCTGCACCAATGGGGAGGTTGGGCTCCAGAATTCCGCAGCCTTTGCAGTTATCCAGACTTGGGTTCAAATTTCCACTGACTGGCTGAGTGACCTCAGTTAGTTAGGCTACTCCGTCTCGTGGAGCCCGATTCCTCACCTGGAATTGGAGTTGGTGAAGGTCACGCCTGCTTCACAGGGGGCGGCAGAGGAGCCGGGGTGGCGGGGACAAGCTGGGCGCGTGCGTGGGTCAGACTTGCCAGATGCCCCGTCGGGAACGCTGGGACCCACTGTGCCTCTCCCCCTAGCTGTGTGACGGTGGACCAGCTCCCCGGGCCCCTTTTGTGAGAGGGGGACGTCGAATCTGCAGCGGCCAGGATCACTGGGAGGAAACAGTAGGTCTGTAGGAGGGCCGGCTGGTGGCTGGCGAAGCCTGGGAGGCGCTCGGTGCCCGTCACGTGCTCTAGGCCTGCGGCCTCATCTTCCCGCGTGGGCCCCCTCCCAGCCCCCACCACCCCACGCGGTCCTCAGCATCTCTGAGGCCACAGGAAGCCAGGCCGGGCTCTCCCTGGAAAACCACTCTTGGCCATTTGGAAGCAACATCTGGGATTTCTTGGATGGACACGCTCTTGCTCCTGCCATCCAAGGCTGCGCTTCCCCGTCTCCAGAAGGCTCTGGTGGAACGACCCCGTGTTACCTGCGTTGGGCCAGAGGCCCCTGGGGAGCGCTAATGTACGTCAAGCGTGATCTTCACCTTCTTACTTGCACGGCATGTGGCTTTGAGGGAGGAGATGAGGAGGGGTGAAGGCAGGAAAGAGAAGGGTCACCAAGGTGGGGGGTGGGGGCCGTCCTGGGGCCAAGGGCAAACAAAGCACGTCCAAACAGGGCACCCGGGATGGGGGGGGAGCAAAGCGTCCCAGACACATTTCCGACTTTCCAGTCGGCCTCTGGAGCCGTTCAGAGCAGGAGATGTCAGTGCCAGAGAAGCTGAGACACAAGGAAACACCTAAAACTTAACCAGAGAGCGATAGAGTCGGTCTGCGGCCTGGTGCTGCCTCCTGGCCCTCCCGAGCGCCATGTGGAAGCCCCCTGAGACCCCCCCCCAGAGACTCACCCACCACCACCACCCCCCGGCTGCCCCAGGGCCTCCGCCCTGTCTGCACAGCCGCCTGCATCCTCAGCCAGCCAATAAACGTACCAGGCACCTTTGGGAACAGGAACACGGAGGAGGCAGACGTTCGCCTCTGGAAGGACAGACCTCACCCGCGTAATGGCACCCACCGCCGCCGGGCGTGCCGCGAGGTGGGTGTGCGGGCGGACTCGTTTCCCTGCCGGCTCAGGCCGAGCCGGGGAGGTTGGGTGAATTCGCTCGAAGGGAGCCGTGAACGGGGGGGCGGGGGGCAGGCATCTCAGTCTGAGGAAGGAAGGCGCTGCTGCGGCCTGCCGGGGAGCCCGCCCCCAGAAGGCTGCAGGGCCGGGGTGTCTGGTCAACACTTAGGGTTCTTTCACTTCGGAGCCAGTCGCAGAGAACCACGTGGCGTGTGACCGCCCTTCTGTCGAAGGTCCGGGATAGGCAAATGCATAGAGACAGGGAGTAGGTTAATGATTTCCTGGGGAGGGGGGGTGATAGCCAAGGAGGGGGGTGTAAGGAGAGGGTTTCTTTGTGAGGTACTGAAAGCGTTCTACAGTTCATTGTGACGAGGGGCGCCCGGGTGGCTCAGTCGTCAAGCATCTGACTTTGTCTCGGGGCACGATCTCACGGTTCGTGGGGTTCCAGTCCTGTGAGCTCGAGCCCCACTCTGGGTGAACACAAGCCCACTTGAGCCAAACACAAGGCCCATTTCTCTCTCCCCCCCCCCCCGCCCAAAAAAAATAAACAAATAAGTAGAGAAATAAATAAAATTAATTGTGGTGAGGGATGTCCAATTCTGTGAGTATACTAGAAACCATGACCGAGTACCCTTTAAACGGGTGAATTGCAGGGGCACCTGGGTGACTTAGTCGGGTAAGCCTCCAGCTTCCGCTCAGGTCATGATCTCTCTCGGTTCATGAGTTCGAGCCCCACGTCGGGCTCTGTGCTGACAGCTCAGAGCCTGGAGCCTGCTTCGGATTCTGTGTCTCCCTCTGTCTCTGCCTTTATCCTGCTCACGCTCTGTCTCTCTCTCTCTCTCAAGAATAAACATTAAAAAATGTATTTATTTATTTATTTATTTATTTATTTATTTTTGCCTTTGCAATGTTTATTTTATTTATTATTTTAGTTTACATCCAAGTTAGTTAGCATTTAGTACATCAGTGATTTCAGGAGTAGATTCCTTAATGCCCCTTCCCCATTTAGCCCATCCCCCCTCCCACAACCCCTCCAGCAACCCTCAGTTTGTTCTCCATATTTATGAGTCTCTTCTGTTTTGTCCCCCTCCCTGTTTTTATTTTTGTTTCCCTTCCCTTATGTTCATCTGTTTTGTCTCTTAAAGTCCTCATATGAGTGAAGTCCTATGATATTTGTCTTTCTCTGACTAATTTCACTTAGCATAATACCCTCTGGTTCCATCCACGTAGTTGCAAATGGCAAGATTTCATTCTTTTTGATTGCCGAGTAATACTCCATTGTATATATAGACCACATCTTCTTTATCCATTCATCCATCGATGGACATTTGGGCTCTTTCCATACTTTGGCTATTGTGGATAGTGCTGCCATAAACATTGGGGTGCTTGTGTCCCTTCGAAACAGCACACCTGTATCCCTTGGATAAATACCTGGCAGCGCAATTGCTGGATCATAGGGTAGTTCTATTTTTAATTTAAAAAAAAAATTTTTTTAATGGGTGAATTGCATGGCATGTGACTTATATCTCAAGAAAGCTTCATTTAAAGTCACTCCCTCTTCCCCCTCTGTCAGCTGGCCTGTCCCTGCAGGTAGGGAGCAGCTGGGTCAGTATCTGTGCTCTCTCTCTCTCTCTCTCTCTCTCTCTCTTTCTCTCTTTCTCTCTGCCTTGAGCTCTGCTGTGGGGAGGGCAGGAGGTAGTGGAAAGGAAGACAATTCAGGCATGGCTAACACAGTCTTAAGTTGGTATCGGCTCCCCCTCAACCAGGGAGATGCTTCTGGCAGGCTCTTTCTTTTGTGGCACTTCTGTGAGTTCTTTGGAGACTTCTCCATCCCTGGGGATCCTCGCCCTCGCTTCCCTTCAGGAGGTTCTGGCTCGCACCTGCCCCTCTGTTCCTCTGCAGCCCGGAGACTGGGAATCCCAGTTACCCCTGCAGGCGGCCCCTCGTGGGCAGGCCCAGGGATGACCTGTGGCTGCCTTTCCCCAAGTGAGACCCTGCCTGGTCATCAAGAACCACATCCAGCCCTTCTGTGATAAGGTCTGAGAGGGTGGGCTGCTCTCCAGCCCAGCGAGAGTCCTGATTTGTTATCGAAATGGCTGGTAAGTCGCAGGTTCGAACCTCTTTGGGTAAATGTGTCGCCTCAGACCGTAGGGGTCACGTATATTAAACTTGTCGGTGATTTCAAAGCCCCTCTCTCAATTTAGAAGGAAAGGGGAAACCTCCCAGTCCTCCCCCTTGGGCATATGGGCAGGTACAGGTGGGATTTGGGGGGTCCTTCAACAGCTCCCTCCAGGAAACCCCTCTCAAACCTCTTTTCCGTCTCCTCCAACCCCACCCTTTGGTGTTGCTGTGGGGAAGGTTAACTGGGACTCTGCTGCAGGGTTCAGAGTTGGGTGACTCAATTCTTAGTACCTCCTTTGCTAAGTCTGCTTAGAGTCTAGCACTCGCTTTGAATGGAGCCAGCGAATGTATGGTGTAGCCGGGTGCCTCAGTGGAAACTGCCATTTTAACATCCTGATGAAATTATCAAGTATTGTGGGGGGTTCATCTTCTCACATCTTCCCCGGAATGGCTGTGTCACGCTCAGTAAAACTGTATTCGTGCCAAGATGGGCTTGTCCACTGAATGTATCTCCTGACATCCTGAGAATGCTTTTTAAAGACATCCCTCTGGGGGCGCCTGGGTGGCGCAGTCGGTTAAGCGGCCGACTTCAGCTCAGGTCACGATCTCGCGGTCCGTGGGTTCGGGCCCCGCGTCGGGCTCTGGGCTGATGGCTCGGAGCCTGGAGCCTGTTTCCGATTCTGTGTCTCCCTCTCTCTCTGCCCCTCCCCCGTTCATGCTCTGTCTCTCTCTGTCCCAAAAGTAAATAAAAAACGTTGAAAAAAAAAAAAAAGACATCCCTCTGAAAGGAGTGCCTGAAGTACCCAGATGGATTTGATTTTTCCACTAGTTTATAGACGAGCTTCCTTTTGCAGGGGGTCCGTGTTTTCTTATGGCACCAAGACATCATTTGAATAGGCGATAAATCCAAATAAATAAGTGCTTTCTTTAAAGAAAAAGAAAAAAAAAAAAGAGGGAAAGGGTCACCTGGGTGGCTCAGTCGGTGAAGCATCTGACTTTGGCTCAGGTCATGATGTCATAGTTCATGAGTTTAAGACCCACGTCAGGCTCTGTGCTGACAGCTCAGAGCCTGGAGCCTGCTTCCGATTCTCTGCCGCTCCCCCTGCTCACGCTCTGTCTCTCAAAAATAAATAAAAACTTTTTTTTTTAATTTAAAAATAAATAAATAATAAAAAATTAGGGGGGAAAAAAGTTGAGGCTGCAGACTTGACTGGAGTTTTGATCTGTTTGCTCGTACGTGTATCCCAGGGCCTCTGGTGGGGCTGTCATGAGAAGACAGAAGAAAACAGCACTAGAAATTATCCCCCCTTTCCTTCCTCTGTGAATAAATAGCGTGGCTTACTTTTTACAAATGCCCTTCATGTTGGTTTTCTAATTGATCTTGGGAAGGACCCAAGGACAACGTCGGCCAATTTATAATGGCGTCCAAACTGGGAGGTGTGGGGGTGGAGGAGGGGGGAGCGAGGGGCTCGTCTCCGCCATGTGGCATTTCTGGAGCAGTGCCTGCGAGGGTGAATGAAAAAGAACTTCAGAGGGCAAAGTCGAGTTGGCAGCCAGACTCTTTGAAGATGAAGGATGCTTTGGGAAACTTAAAAAAAAAAAAAAAAAAGACTTTGAAAGGAAATGATTACAACACAGGATTTTGATGAGTCTTAACATGGCTTGGTTCTGAGTTCACTTTAGGCTCAGTGTCTTTGCCACTTGCCCTGTGTGGCTCCCACAAGGAAAAATGAGAAGGCACTACAGACAGAAGTCTCCCTTGGAGCGCCTAGGACTTCCTCCGACCCCAAAGAGTTCACTTTATGGGGGGGGGGGGGTGCCACCAGATATAGGTAGGGAAGGAACATCCTCCAGAGAAGCTGATACTGGGTGTTGATTGGGTCCGGGTGGACCAAGGTGGGGCCCGGCGAGGTCGGGATGGAATTGTTAGGGTGGAAAAGTCACGCTGGGAGCTACCGTGTGTCAAGCATTCACTATGGTTAAGACATTATGTGAGCATTTTATACAGATTGAATCAGTTGGTTTCTATGAGATGGGAACTGTATTTTATTCTCGTTGTATGCCGGAGGAAACCGAGGCACAGAGCAGCACAGCTTTCCCCCAAAGTCCACAACTGGCTGAGGGGTAAACCACGTGCTGGATTCCGCCTTCGGAACCTCTCTTTTCCTCCTCATCTTCGTGCTAAGAGGCAAAAGGAGCAGGTGATTCGTTTTAGTTGTGCATTTACTGGGTGCCCCATACAAAGCTGCTCACCACAACTTCGCCTCTAAGCCTTCCTCCCTCTTTGCAGGTGTGGAAATTACGACCCAGAGAGGTTAGGTAATATGTTCAAGGTCACACAGCTAGAAGGTAGCAGAGCTGAGATAAAAATCCAGGTCCATCTGGCTCCAGAGCCCAAGCGGCCACCTCCCTCTTGGCCACTGAATTCCGGAGGCCCTTGCGGAAGCATTTGTTGTGACGGTAGCTGGGCAGCCTACCCGGATCCACTGTTAACCCTCGGGACTACCGGCCAGGAGGAATCCTGGTTAGCCAGAGCCTCTCTTGCTTCTCAGTCTCTCTGGTGCTCCCTGGGAGGCCCGTACCCCAACATGTGCTCTCAGGGGCAGCAGCATGACCCCTGCCCTCCCACCCCACGAATGGCTCGGAACACTGAGCCTTGCTCATTTCAAGTCTGATATCGTGGGGTCGCGCACACACGGATGCGTGTGTGTATTCCAAAGGGCTGAAGCACATGAAGGAGCAGCTCCGGGGAGAGACCGACCGAGGGGAGTCCCACTCAGTGAGCAAACTGACCCAAGTCCCCGTCGCTGATGCAGCCCGCTGTTCTGGGGGCGTCCTGCCGCCTCCCCCGCAAATGCCAGAGGAAGAGCAGATCGAGGTTCAGGGGGAAAGGCCCCGCCCGGGAGGGTGCAGAGAGCCGGTGTAAACCCCGGAGTATGGGACGTAGAGGCGGAGCTGTGGGAAGAGCCCAGTCTCGAGCCCCGGGTGTGAATCCTGCCCAGGCTCTTGACTTGCCAGGAATCCACGGGCAAGTTCCGGCCCCTCTGGGGACGTTGGAATCCTCACCTGTAAAATGGAGACAGGAACGGTTGCACTCAGTCACCGGCAGGGATTATATAAGACTGCGTGACATAATCCCAGCTCACGCTAAATTTGCCGCCATTAGGTGCCAGACATCAAGCGAAACACTTCATATAGTCTCAGTCCTCCCTGTCCCCATCAGGCAGATGTTATTATTGTTCCTTACTTTACAGCTGTGGCAACCCAGGCCCCTCGGCTGCCTGCACACACGCCGGCCCCTCCCCCTCTCTCTCGGCCTCCTGTGCCCCCCTCCCCCCCACAGGAAGCCTTGCCAGCTCACTGCCCCTGGCCCTGGGGAATATTGCTCAGGGCTCAATGGGTCCGGATCGCGGCTGCTGCTGGAATAAATGAGCTCATGTGTGGCGTGCCTGTCTCTTGCTGAGTGAGCATCACCCTATGAATTCTCGATGAGCTTACCCAACGTACAGCAATATTGGATCAGCGTTTAAATGGACAGCCTTGTGCTCACTGAGAATGAACAGTCAATAAAGGCCTGTTGACTGTCGGCTGGCTCAGCCCCGCTCGGGCTCAGGCCTGGGGTGCCTGCCAAGCCCGGAGAAAGGGGCAGTCCCAAGCCCCCGGCTCCCGCGGATCTGATGGTGCTTGGGGTTCTCTGCACCCCCAGAAAGTCAGAGAACTTTCTTTCGCTTACCTCCTGTGGCTCGTTCTTCAAGCCTTCAGTCACTTGTGCCTTTTTCCTCAAGAGCCTCCCTTGTCTTGTTTAATTTAGACGTGGGTAGTAACGAGGGCTTGTGTCTGGTCCACAGGACTGAGATTTTTCATTAAGGAGGCCCTGGGGGACCAGCTTCATTTACTCTTCCGGCATCTCGTCTGCCTGTTTGTTGCAATCTTCAGGCAGCCGGCTCAACGGAAGGCTTGGGCTGCAGACAGGAGACACTGTCCACACCTCCTCCTAAACAGCAGCGATTGCTTACGTTTGGCGGGTGGGGGAGCATTAAAAACAGCCAATTCGGGGCGCCTGGGTGGCTCAGTCGGTTAAGCGTCCGACTTCGGCTCAGGTCACGATCTCACGGTCCGTGAGTTCGAGCCCCGCGTCCGGCTCTGGGCTGATGGCTCAGAGCCTGGAGCCTGCTTCCGATGCTGTGTCTCCCTCTCTCTCTGCCCCTCCCCCGTTCATGCTCTGTCTCTCTCTGTCTCAAAAATAAATAAACGTTAAAAAAAATTTAAAAAAAAACAAAAAAACAGCCAATGCTCCTGAAAGGGACTAGGGGGCGGGGTGTGTTGTGAAACGATTCATTTTCTAAAATTAATTCTTCATCGTTAACACCTAGGGAGGCAGCCTGATGCAGAGAAAGTGCCTGAGCAGGGCGGTGGGTGGCTGGGTCACGCAGGGCTGGCCGAGCGATCCTTCTTGGTCTCACTTTCCTAATCTAAGCAGTGGGGACTAAAGAGAAGTCCTGCCCTCACAAGGCAGTTAGTTGTGCAAATGAAATGAGAGAATGTGCATGAACAGTAGAGAGGCAGGAGAGCAAACCAGAAGCGAGCACGATTCTAGAGTCCAACCCCCTGGGTTCAAATCCCAGTTCTGCCACTGGTGGGCCGTGGTGACCCTGGGTAGCTCACAAAGCCTGTCTGTGCCAAGGTTTCCTCCTCTGTCAAATGGGGGTAACAACTGAACCTATTTCAGGGGCTTGTTGTGAGGATTCAGGGAGGGAATGGGCATTTCGCACCTGGTAGAGTGCCTTTCACGGAGTACTTAAGGAAAATGGCCGTGAGTGATAGGAATGCTGCCGAATGCAGCTGTCCCCGGCGGACGGGAGGGGCTCCATGAACATTTCCCCGATTCTGATTCCGGGCTCTTATGCATTATTAAGTCTGGCTGTGCTGGCACCTGTTGCCTGCTCTAGAGAATCTGGCTGGCTCAGTCAGCAGAGCATGTGAGACTCTTGATCTTGGGATTGTGAGTTTGAGCCCCACCTGGGGTATAGAGATTCAAGGCAGCACATAGAATTAAAGTTGCTAATCGTCTAATTAAGATAGATTTTCCTGGGTTATCTGGGTGGGCCCAGTGTAACCACAGAGGTAGGTGAAGTGGGGAAGAGGGAAGGGTGTCTGGTTAAGAGACAAGGAGACAAGGAAAGCAGGTAGCCCCCGGAAGCTAAAATCCCCTCGACTGCAGCCAAGTGGGCCCGTGTCAGACTTCTGACCCCCAGAACTGTAAGATGTAACTTCGTGTGGCTTTAAGCCACTAAACGTGTGGTGACTTGGAACGCAGCCGTAGGAAAGTAGAGCAGTCCCAGCACCCCAGTTTCCTGCTGGGGTGACTTCTGGGCCTTGAACCCCCAAAGGGCTCCGTGATATCCGGAGACCCCCGTCCGCCGCCCCCCATCGTGGCTGGGGCAGTAATGTTTACCTCTGTCCCCCCCTTCCGGCAGACACTTTCTGAGACCTCGTCGGATGTCAGAGCCGGCACTCGGTACTGGGGACGCAGCCGTGCGCGGGACAGGCGGGCCCCCTGCCCCCATGGGGCTCAGAGACCAGCACGGATGCTGATCTTTACCCGATCCTTACGGAGGATGATAATACCAAGGTTTTCTGGAGCTAACCGAGTGTGGGGCACTGTGCCGGCCCTTCACATACGTCAGTTTGTTGATACTCAAGAGAGAGGTGGTGGGGCACCGGTTATCATCCCCATTTTACAGATGAGGGCACCGAGGCACGGTGTTTGGGGGACGTGCGCAAAGTCACAGACCTGTGCGGCGGCGGGCCAGATTCAGAATGCAGGCAGTCCTTTAGAGACCGGTCTGTGCTGCGTGCAAAATGACAGGGAATGGGGAAAGTCCCAGAGAAGATGTCGGTGTGACCGTGGGCCCCGAGGTGTCCCTCTGGCCTCGAGGACGGCAAGTCCCCGTTTTAAGCGGGTGTCCAACGCTGGCTCTGGGGGCTGATTTCCAGAGGCAGTGTGTGAAAGCAAATGCTAAACACAGTCACAGAGTCCTTATCCACTGAGCTCGAGGGTCCAGAAGGGGTGTGGCTCCGACCCTGGCCTCCTCGGCCGTCCTCTCTCACTCGGGATGGCTCCCAAACGAGGGAACCCTGGTGCCAGACCACCCCACTGGTGCCCCCGCCTTCTAGGCCATCCATTGCATCTCTCAGTGGCGACTTGAAAGTCAAAGTGGCCCACCGCACTTGTTCCGGAAGACAGCAGGCTGGCCGTTATTCTTAGTGTACATTCAAGTACGTCCATCCACTGTCCCCTTGTTCACCATTATTCATTCATTCGTTCCCTCTCTGTCTCTCTGTATCTCTCTGTCTCTTTCTCTCTCTCTCTCTCTCTCTCTCTCTCTCTCTCACACACACACACACACACACACACACACACAGCCAGCCCTGTGCACACGCGCGCGTGATGCCGGCTCCAGTCCGACAAGAACACAGGCTTCCTGCCATTAATTGGAGGCCCCTAGTTGCAGACCTAGCATAACAGTCTATTCATAGTCCTTTTGTAATTCCAAGAACTGCTGCTCTAGCTAATGCCTACTTCAGGGCCAATGACTAGTTGGCATGTCAGCACTTTTCGCGTTATAAACACCCCCTTTTTAGCTAGGACTTCTCATTTCAAGTCTTCTTCAGACGGAAGAGCTGCTGAGTGGCCAGCGGGCCCACGGGAGGCGGCCGGTACCTGGAGGTGCGCAGGGAGGGCGTGGCTGGAGGGGACTTACAGGCTCCGCTTCCTCTAGGAGCCTCACGAGCCCTGGGGCCCGGCCACTTCCGGAATGGCTGTCCGGCCGTCCAGCTGTCCGGCCGTCCGGCTCACAGCTTCCCTTGCCTTGCGCCCATTTCCTGGAGTCAAATGAAAATGGCTTAGGAGTTGGTCTCTGCTCCATAACTTCTGGAATAAACCTTTCTCTCCGGATCTTTGCTGCCTTCCAGGCTTTTCCACACTTCTGGGTCTGCGGCTCCAGTGGCCTTGTAAGCACATTGCTTTTTGTAAATTGGATGAGTAGACTTTTCTGCTGCTGGAGGCATCCGGGGCCCCAGGAAACCCGCTTCCTCCTGAAACGTGCCCACAGGGCAGGCGGGACGGTGCTCAGAGACTGAGTCCCAGCTCCCATTTCTTGAGGGCCTACTGTGTGCCGAGCATTTTACCCACACGGTCTGATTTTCTTCCCACAGTCCTGTGTGGTGGGTACCATGACACTCCCCTTTTCACAGATGAGGAAGACGGCAGCGAAGAAGGTTCGGTAAGCTTGTCCGTGCCCTCGCGACAGTGAGGGGCAGAGCCAGGATGCGTGATGCCAAAGTAGGACAGACACTTCACCCAAGTTTCTGGGGACTTGGGCAGTCATCACTGCCCTTCGTTTGGGAGGTATGTTTGCCTCTGGTTCTGTGTCCCTTGTCCCTTCTGGGTGGCCGTGCAGCCTCCCCTTCCAGACCCTCGTCCTGCAAGGCCCCTTGCCAGGCAGGCCTGCAGCCACACTCAGCCTAGGGTCTCCCCAGGACCATGGCCACCTCACACCCGTTCCCCGCGAAGAGACATCGTTGCAGGTATTAATCTCCAACAGCCTGAAATGCCGTGGTCGGCAGCCAAGACTGAACAAAGCCAGCAGATGCTTGGCCTTTGAGGGAGGAGAACACCGCGAGCTTTTCCTGTGCTCTCCTTTTGATTTGCTATTCAATTAAAAAAGAAAAAAAAAAATTGGAGCGCACCAGTGAGTAGCACTCTAATTGGAAAAAAACAGAACAAGTTCACACAAACAGGAAGCGTGGGGTGCAGTTAGCTGGTCAGATGCCGCGTCGCTTTGGGGCTTTTGAAAACGACCGTCCGTATTCTAGACCGGGCGTCTGTCTCCTCTTGCCTCCCTTAATGAGCCTGGGTTCTTGGGCGCAGCATTCTGGGGGTCGAGGAGCATAAGGGACGGGGAGAAGTGCCATCTGGTGCGCGATCACTCTGCCTGCCCCCAGGGGCTCCTCGGCCACTCTCGTTGCCTGGGTTTTGCCATCCACCCATTCCTGGGACATGCTTGCTTGTAAAGGACCGGAACCCATCCTGTCCTGCTAAAACAGAAAGGGAATGTGTTGGAAGGGCAAACTGGGGCAGAAAGGGTGTTTGGGTTTGTGCCTGCCCCTGCTCTGCCCCCACCCCTTCAGGACTAGGCTGTGACTCCACAGTGCTCCCTCTGGACCCTTGAGCCTCTACTGCTTGTTTCTGTGTCTTTGCATCTGTCTCCCTCCATCTCTCTCTCTCTCTCTCTCTCTCACTCACAGCCACCTCAAAATGGCGCCTTCAGTCCAGAGCCTTCATTTCCATATGGGTCCAGTGCCCGCTGCTGGCTCGCCCCACCTCTCTGATCCTCAGTGCCGTGTTCATGGGGGAGAGAATATGATTGGTCCATGTCTCAGTGTCCCCATTTCTAGAAAAATAGGAATACTAATAGTGCCCATATCTGGAATGTCTGTGAAGGCAAAATGAGGTTAAGTGGTTCTGCTTATTACCTCATTCAAACTCAGATGGCTGTTAAGTGCCTGGTACCTAATTAATGCTCAGAAATGGTGGTTATTGCAGCTGTCCTTTCTGTTATCCAGTGGCCCTTGTAGAAGGAGTCATGTGATGGAATGTTTTCCAAACTATACCTCAAAAACAGCTGGCACTGAAAAACAGCTCATTTCTTCTGAAGAACTAATATAAATACTTCACAATCAGTAGTGGTAAGATTTGTGTGAGATATTTAATAATTTTCAAAGCACTCCCACGTCTTATTTGACCTAAATGGCAAAGGTGTTATTAAGAGGAAGCTTACAATGAGGAAACAGGAATTGGAGGTTTGAGTATTGCCTGAGGTCACAAGGTCTGCAAATTGCAGAGCCTACAACCAGTCCGGTATCAACTCTCATTCCTGTGCGTTTTCAGCTTCGTCGGAGGTGGAAGGTTTCATGCCCCATCACATTTCCCTTTATACCTTGGCTGCTGGGAAGCTCAAGATAAGCGCTCTCCCAACCGTGGCTGTTTGTGTATTTCTCATACTGTAGTGTGCTGCAGTACTCGGGTGGGCTAGATTTGCTTTATGAAACCCAGCATATGTGCATCTGTTTCAAGTAGATGAATCATGACTTCCCAATGCCTTTAAAAGTGGTGGCGGTGAATTTTACCTCTGGAGCGCTGCCGTCTCTGCTCGTGGGAGACGATGGGCTTTGGTGGCCGCATGCTGGTGCCTCTGGCTTCCTGCCATCCGAGTCTCTTCTCCAGCCTCGCTTCAGGGCTCTTTGCCCACATCTTTCAAAAGGAAAGACGGGTCCCTCCCTCCTCTGCAGTCCCTCTCCCTCTGCTTCCTCCTGATACCCGGGGCTTTTCTCAAAAACCCTGGCAGTGAAACGTTGTGAAAAGTTAGCCGAGACCTTTCGGAGGCTGAGATGGAGAGAGCATCTTTCCAGAACTCTTAAGAGTTGTACACCTGCCACTGACAAACCGAAGTGTATTACGGGAAGGGTTCGTGCGTGCCTGGGGCTAATGACTTTCTTGGCCTTTATCCCTCAGTTCTCAGGGGTGCGGTGCTGGGGGGCCTGGTCAGACTCTTGCTGGGGCAGACATCTCACCACGAGATTCTTCCAAGAGAACCAGACATACCTGGTCTGAATCCCCACTCCAGCCCTGTGCAACCTCGCTGAGCCTCAGTTTCCTTATCTGTGACATGAGGGTTGTATCATCTCCCACAGGAGTTGTGCTGACAGTCAGCAGTATCAGTCACAACGATAACAAGGCAGCGGATGTGTATCAGGACTTTATTTGCGGTGGGATAAGAGCTGATGCTTCTTGAATGCTTACGGTATCCCAGATGCTGTGGTAAGCACTTTGTGTGTTTACTCATGAAGGTCTCCCTCTCACCAGCCAGTGAGAAAAACAGAGAGGTTCACAACTGGCCCAGGGTCACACAGCAAGAGGTCGCAGCAGAGGCAGGACTCAAAGGTGAATGGAAGGCACGAGACCAGGCACGCAGTGGGTGCTCAAGCAGTGTCCTTTCTCTTCCCTTCCCCCGGGGCTGGGAGGCCAGCAGCCTGTCTTCAAGGTGGGGTGATGCTCATAGGCAGGGAGGTCAGTGCCTCCCCGGTTCCTCTCCCTCTGACTCCCCTCTACTCCTCACTTATTCTCCTGTAAAAACCCAGATTTAGCACATCGCGGCCTGCACAAGCTTTGAGTTGGGAGGTGAGCGGATCATCGCTCCACTTCTGCTGAGTCCCAGGGTCAGTCTTTGCATCTGCCCAGGAGAGTCCCTCTCCTTTCTGAGGCAGCCAGTGCACAGGTGTTGGAGATGCATGTGCTTTTGTCAAAAAACCCCAAAGTTTTGGTAAATGAAACGCCCAGCCAAACATTGGGGGTTCAGGCCCTTTGAACCCAGGGAGCTGTTTCCCCTTGGTGCACCGAGGAATGTGGGCACCCCAGTGGCTCAGAGGGCAGCCCGTGGGCCTCTCACCAGACTAACCCTCCTGAGGCAGGGGGCTTGTCTGACTCTCCCGTTTTATTTAATTGATTTTTTAAGAAAGAAGTCCCCTTTTTAATCTACGTGAATCCTGTCCCCTGAAGCCCGTTAACAGACTTCCCGACACTCCCCTCCGATTTGGGGTTTTGTCTTCTGAGCACCACCGGCTCACCCCCACCTTCCGGAAAACAGCTGCCTTCCGTGAGGGCCTGCTGTCTGCCGGGGACCGCGGTATGCGGCTGACAAAGCCTCAGCCACCCTCTGGGTGCTCCCTGTTGGCACCGTTACTGGTGGTACAACTGAGGCACGGACAGGCTGTACCGCGTGCCTGCACTGCCCTTGACTCTGCAGGCTCCCTCGGCCTGTGGCCTGCTTCCAAGTGCGAACTGGGTCTGTTCCCTCCCCAGTGCTCGCCCTCAATAAATCACTCCCTGTTCCAGCCGTATTGTTAGAGCAGCAATAAAGCCTCCTTGGAGTACCTCGTATATCTGCCTCTGACTTATTGCCAGGTCTTTGGCGCGGAGAGGAGTGCCCCCTGGGAGGCGGGGAGTCCTATAAACCCATGGGGATCCAGGGGTGGATTCTGGGCAGGGGGCTATCTCCGTCGCCCTGCCCCCAAGAGCCCCTGATGGCTGTGACCTCAGCAGCCCTCCCTGGAAAGGAGCTCCGTCCTCAGAGCCCAGAAGACTGAGGGGGTGCATTGGGGTGTTTTCTGCATTTCTTCCCCGGAGAGAGAACGTTACATAAAGTAACCTCTGTTCAGCCTTAAAAAGGAAGGAGGGTCTGTGACACGTTACCACGTGGCTGCACGTTGGTGACATTCTGCTAAGTGCAGTAGGGCAGATGCAGACGGACAGGCGCTGTGTGTGTTTCCAGCACACTAAGGACCTACAACAGTCAGGTTCAGAAAGAGAGCAGAAGTGGGGGGGGGGGGGGGGGGGGGGGGCCAGGGACTGAGGAAGTTAGTATTCACTGGAGAAGAGTTCTGGTTTGGGGAGGGGACACATTTCCAGAGACAGTGTTGGTGCCTGCACAACAGAGGGACTATATTTCATGGTGCTCAACCGTACACTTAAAAATGGTTAAGGTGGGGGGCGCCTGGGTGGCGCAGTCGGGTAGGCGTCCGACTTCATCCAGGTCACGATCTCACGGTCCGTGAGTTCGAGCCCCGCGTCAGGCTCTGGGCTGATGGCTCGGAGCCTGGAGCCTGTTTCCGATTCTGTGTCTCCCTCTCTCTCTGCCCCTCCCCCGTTCATGCTCTGTCTCTCTCTGTCCCAAAAATAAATAAACGTTGAAAAAAAAAAAAAATTAAAAAAAAAAAATGGTTAAGGTGGCAAATTTCGTGTCACGTATACCGTGCCACAATTTAAACGCACGTGTGCACGAGAACTCCGGGTGGTTTTCTGCTCCCGGCACTGCCCAGGGAGCTTACGCCCTTACGAAAGCATTTGTCCCCAAGGGTCAGAGAGAAGCTGCCAGGAGCAGGGACCTTGCCCTTGGGCCTCGTCCTGCACCTTTGAGGCCTCGGTGTCGATTTCCTGGGCTGGTCTCTGCTTAGAACAGTCACCGGCGAGCTCCCTCCGTCCTTCCCTCCACCTGTGCACTCCGTTACGGAGCCTTGGAGGTCAGCTGTGGTCAGTCCTGTCCTTTTACAGGAGAGAAATGGAGACCAGAAGAGGCAACGAGGCTTGCCTCGAGGAACACACCATGTTACCGTAGGGTTGACAGATAAATACGGGACACCCAAAGTGGAATTTCAGATAAACAATGAACAATGTTTTAGTATAAGTATGTCCCGTGCAATATTTGGGACATACCCATACCAAAGTTATCTGAAATTCCGATTTCAGTGGTGTTTTGAATTTTCTTTGCTAAATCTGGCGAGCTTCCGTGAGAGGCGACTGGGGTCTCGTTCCCTGGTATCTTTGCACTTGAGAACTACAGGTGGTGGCACGGTGTCACCATTAGGGATGCGGGTTCTGGTGTCGGACTCATCAGATACCTGTGTGACCTTGGGCGAGCTACTCAGCTCTCTGATCCCCAATTCTGCCTCTTTTTTTTTTTTTTAACGTTTATTTATTTTTGAAAGAGTGCGAGTGGGGGAGGGGCAGAGAGCGAGCGAGGCAGAGAATCCAAAGCAGGCTCCGGGCTCCGCGCTGACAGCAGCGAGCCCAACGCGGGGCTCAAACTCACGAACCACGAGATCACCACCCGAGCGGAAGTCCGGTGCTCAATTTGAGCCACCCAGGCGCCCCTCAATTCTGCATCTTAAAATATGGATGATGACAGCACCTTCCTCATGAAATGGTGAAAGGTTAAACAGCGGTACCTGTAGAGCCCAAGCACAGTACGGGTTGAATTAGGGGTAACTCTTCTTTAGTTATTCTCGTGAGTTTCTTTCCTTTATGAATTAAAGATAACCACGTACTTAACGAGCGTTAGGCTGTGATGCCAGGACAGGAAGACAACAGTCCAGCTGCTCACCCCAGCCTCGCTGAAATGCTGTGTGACCTCGGGCAAATCACCATACCCCTCTGGGTCTCCATTTCCTCAACTCTAAATTGGATCTAAGTGGATCTAAACAGTTCTAAGGTGGCTTTCGAAATCAGAAGTGTAAATTATACCTCAATAAAGCTATTAATTTTTTTTTTAAATTCTGAAGTGTACCTCCCTTGTGTCTCTCCCAGCACAAGACACCCATGTAAGTCTTCTCACCTAATGCTCACAGCTATGAGAAGCAGGTGTTCTTTGCCCTACGTGCTAATGACTCTCAGGACTCAGAAAAGCTAAGTAACCTGTGCAGAGTCACACAGCCATTCTGTGGCAGAGCCTGACTTCCTATCTTGGTCTCCCCGTACCCCTGTTCTTACCTTCCTCTACAAACCAGGGATTTCTTTGGAGGCGGTTGGGGGCAAGCAGGGTTCCACAGGCCAGCCCCAGGTCAAGTCTCCCCGGACGGATTATCCCTGGGCAGGTGAAGCTAGGTGGGGCCATCTGTATGGTTCCCAGAGGCCGATGGAAACGGTACACGGAATATTTCCTCACCACATTACGACTGCCATCTTGAACAATCCAGATGTGACCGGGCAGCAGAAGAAGCCTCTTCGTTCTTCAAGCCATCACTCCCTTGTTGCCCATCCCTGAAGCCAGTGAAGTAGGTTTGGCAAGAACAGTGCCTTCGATGAAGGCCTTCTCAGCGAGGCCTCCGTCACCCAGAGGACGGGGTAGAAAACAAATATGTCCCCTCCCCTCACGGCAGAGAGAAATAATTACATATTTCAGGCGGGGTTCTTAGTGTCTCATCTAAAATCCTTAGCAAACTACGTACCCAGAGACTGTTTCATCCTTTAAGTCCAGCTTCAAAGTTCAAAGGAGTTTTTGTCCTTTTCATTATCTGACAGACTGTTTAGCAGTTGGGTTCTGGGTGGTCTCTGTGACCAGCGGGGTGTCCCCCGGGGTGTTGAGTCCAAGCTCGAGTAGACGCTGGACCTGCCCCTCCGTGGTTCTAAGAGAAAAGCAAGGCAGCTGGGTTAAAATGGAAACCTAAGGGCCTTGTAATTAAAAGGCTGTGGCATAAACCAGAGGGCTGGGATTAGTACCTGCTACGGTGAACTAAAAATGGGCCTTTTCCACAAAGCAAACCGGAGAATCCCAGTGATGTGGGGCCAGTGGGAGTGGAAAACAAGCGGGGTGGCATGTATCTGCCTTCCCATCTCTACACACCCGGGCCGCCCCCCCGACAGAGGAGCTCAGCAGCCCTACCCCAGAATGCAATTGTCTAGGGAGGGCAAGCCCGGTGTATTGGTGTAATGGGCTAGGATTGGGGGTGGGGGCATCAAAGGCTGCTGTAAACCTGCTGAGACATTAGAGTATATTTTCTCAAGAATGTTCTAGTCGTGTATGTTTTAAGTGGGCTCGGCTGTGGGTGAGCAGAATACAGTGCCGAATGGAGCGCGTGTCATTCGCACGGTGTGCTGTGTCCCGACAATCTCCTGATCTGTCTAGCAGAACTCAAGGCTCTGAAAGAGGAGGACGTGGGGCGGATAAATTTGGGTGGCTGGAATAGGGAAGAGATTAGGAACAAACCTAGGACACGTCAGACGGCTAGTATGATGAAGAAGGACACTTGTGCCCACTCGCAGTTTTGCTGAGCCACCGAGTTACCTCAGGTGACCAGTGTAGCTATGGACAGGTCTCTAGGGATTTAGAAGGAACCAGATCAGCACTTATTTGGCCCCACCTCCCCTCCTCACCCACCAAGTGGTGATGTAGACATGGCAGTGACAAATGACATTTTTAGAATTTTCTGGAATGAATGGTGCCTACTCCCCACCCCCTGCCAGTTGTTGGGGTTCCTAAGATCTTGATTGTTCACACTGTATTATTACCCCCAGGGTCTTTTGTTGAAGACCCTTGAAGGTCACACCTTGCTTCCTGCTCACCCCATTCAATACTCTGAAGAGCCACAAATGTGTTGACCTAGCCACGAGCTGACATCAGAGCCAGGGAAGTGGTGTAACCGCTCAGGTGACTGGAGTTCTACCAATGCAAACAGAAATTCCCTTCTCCAAGGCTGACCTCGTGGGGCTATGGAGCCGACAAAACGGCCAATGGGAGTGGGTGGGCTCCGGGGAGCAGGTTCGCCACAAACCCCGGAGCGGTACCTTGGATGGTGATGGACTGGAGATGATGAGATTGGACCATCCAGACTGCCACCTGACACACTACAGATGCCTAAATGTTGAACAAATGAATGAGTCAATGTGCTTTTATTATCAAGTTTCGATAGAAATCTATACTCGGAACCCAAGGAGGAAAGATTACATTCTCTAACCCCTTCTTTTGAACTTTTTTTCTCTTTTTTGAGAGAGCACAAGCAGGGGAGAGAGGCAGAGAGAGAGAGAGAGAGAATCCTAAACAGGCCCATACTCAGTGAAGAGCCCAACGTAGGGCTTGATCTCACAACCTTGGGATCATAACCTGAGCCGAAATCAGGAGTCGGACGCTCAACCGACTGAGCCACCCACGTGCCCCTCCAGACCCTTTTATTCAGTCTTATTCAATAGATGTTTGTTGAGTGCCTCCTATGTGCCAGGCAGTATTCTAGGTGCTGAGGACACAGCGGCGAACATGACATACACAGAGGACAAGCAAATGGTCACAGAAACACAGAAGTGCTGTGAAGGAGGAGTATAGAGGCTCAGGAAAGTCCCCCCAGGAAGCATCATATTATAAAAGCCTGACATTACAGGAGTCAGCAAGTAAAAGGCATAGAGCACATGCCTTCTGGAATGTGTTGGGGTAAAAGCCAGTATTGAACGAGTTGATGGCCTCTAGACATCACGTGATTCTAGAAAACAATAATAATAATAAAAATAATAATAGCTATGATTTCTCACTGCTCTCCATCAAAAGGATTTTCACATCCCATTCTTGGGCTGTCACTCTAATTGAGTAAGTAGTTCCTTTAAAAATAATTAGAGATTGTAATCAGTCGCTATTCAGAAGTCTGGCAGGAACTAATTTGCAAGTCTCTTCAGAGTTGGCCTTAAAATTTCCCCAAAGCTGTAACTACAAGTTAATCAAGGCCTTGGGGGATCCACGCTGGATTTCAGAGTAAAAGTAAAGAGGAAGTCAGACGTACCTATGGTTAGCAGACGCCCCAACACACACAGTTTCTGGTCAATTCAGAAGCATCTGTGGAACAATTAAACTGTCTTCAACTCTAAGTTCCTTTTTAAAAAAGGAAGAAAGAAAAGTAGTGAGGTCAGTTTGCATCGCCAATGAGTTCTCGTTCCTTTCAGAAGCAAGGAGTCGGGAGATAGACCTGGAACAGGAACTCCGGACACCAGCCACGCCTCCGTCTGAGGTGATGATGGATTTTGAGTCCCAGTTCCCAGTTCTTCAGAGCGCTCTGCGTTTCGCTATGTCCTTGGGAAAGTGCTCGTTTCAGTGTGCTGTTGTCCCCCTGGGTTGTTCAAGAAACCAGTGGAGACCCCTGTAGTTTCCTGAAGTCCTTTCCTCAACAGCTTGAACATCCAGAGGCCCCACCCCTGCCTAGGAAGGTGGCCTCCCGGGTGCTACTTGCTCTTACAGTTTCTAGAAGGACACCTAGGTGGCTCAGTCCATTAAGCATCCGACTTCAGCTCAGGTCATATTCCCACGGCTCGTGGGTTTGAGCCCCGCATCGGGCTCTGTGCTGACAGCTCGGAGCCTGGAGCCTGCTTTGGATTCTGTGTCTCCCTCTCTCTCTGCCCCTCCCCACTTCATGCTCTGTCTCTCTCTCTCTCAAAAATAAATAGACATTAAACCTTTTTTAAAAAAAAAAAATCTTTAAAAAAATAATTGCTGGAGGGGAGGGGGAGAGCATGAAGGGGCAGCATCCACCGAGGAAGGCAGGGGACAGGAAGGGACAAAGTAGACAGCCAGTGTCTTTCTGTCCTTTCAAGTACCAACTAAAGCAATACTATCCTTGTTTCTGGTTGTTGGAAAATGTGGTTTACAAAACAGTATAATAGCAATTAAGACATTAGAACAAAGCTGGGAAAATATACCAAAACATTAATAATTATCTCTGGGTAACAGCAGTTTGGACAATTTTTATTTTCCTCTTATTATTTATCCCTGATTGTTACCTTCAGTTTCTAGAATGAATGTAGAGAATTAATAGCAAGAAAGAAAAAAGACAGGGAGAGGGAGCTTAGATATGCTGACAGACAGAATCATGGCTGGAGTGACAGGGCTGGGCAGTGTGATCTTGCCTCTTGTCTGACTTGCTTTATCACCTTGAACCAGCGGATCTTTGAACTTCTCCTTTGTCATCTGGGCAGTGGCACCCGCGCCTCCTGTCCAGACCCTTTTATCAGTTGTTGAGATAGTCCGGCGAGAAGAAGTAAGGGGCCTACCTATATGAGGAACTACTCGTGAAGGGTTATTGTCATCCAGTAATTAACCTCTGAGGTTTTAAGCAGTGTTTCTTCCCAGGTGAGTCGCCTGGGTGAGTTGTTAAGAATGCAGACTTCCTGGCCTGTGGCACAGATTGGATTTCTGGGCGCTGGGCCCCAGAATCTGCATTTTAACACGCAGGTCCAAGCCCTCTACCTGCCCCGTGGATTCCTGTGTTTTTGAAAGTTTGAGATCCGGGGATTTAGAGCAAACAGCATTGTGGCAGGAACGTGAGAAATGGATGCAGAGTGGTTCGATGGTCGAGTAACACGTGTGCTCGTGAACTCAGGGGGAGCTGGTCGCAGCCAGCGAAGGGGATCTGTGAAGGGCAGGCTGGACTTAGAATGAGGAAGGGGAGGGGGAGCCCAGGGGTGTCTGCCGGGGGCGTGCCTGGGGGACAGGGGCTTAGCCTGGGACAGAAAGCAGCCCTTCTTCTGGCCTCCCTCCGGAGCTGTCAGGCAGCCTGGGTCGGTGATTTTGCACTCTCTGTTCCCTGATCGCCACGTGTCCCCATGACCAGACCGGGGGCTCTAAGTAGCACTAGACGGTTGAACACACCGGGAGCCTGGTCCCCTAACCTGTTGGGCCGGGTGGTGTCAGATGAGAGCAAAGCCACCCCAAAAACATGGGCGACAGCAAGGCCTGCCTCTTGGGCCTTTCACTTTGCTTCCAACCAGTTCCGGGTACAGTGACCTCCTCCCACCCCCTCCCCCCCTCCCCGCACTTGCTTTGCTCATTATTGGAGAGGCAGCATTGCACCGTGGCCGGCACACTCAGGAGCCACCCGCACCTGCTTGGGCTGGAGTCCTGTCTCTGCCACTCGCTCACTGTGTGACCTGAGACCAAGTTACTTAACCTCTCTGGCCATATGGCCTCTTGTGTCAAATGGGAGGAAGAATGGTACCTGCCATGGAGGGTTGTCCTAGGGCCTTTCACCGAGGTCATCCGCACAGAAGCCTTGCTGCAGGGCTTGCCCACAGCAGGGGCAAATAATTGTTATTAGTAGGTTACAGTTTTTCACCCAGCAACCATTTATTAAACACCTACCATGCTAAGTGCACAGAAGGCGCTAGAAGCACAAGTTGCTCAGGGTCTGGGGCCCAGACGGGTGTGAAACAGCTTCCTGTGACACAGTGTGATTATAGCGGTGCGTCCAGAACACAGGTGCACGGAATGGCTGCCTCATTGACTGGCTTGGAGAAGACATTTGGTTAGGGCTTGAAATAAGAGGGAGCATCAGAGGTGGAGTTGGGGGGGGGGATGGAGGGTAGAGTGGTGAAAAGTCCATCATATGCTCTGCTTGGTAAAGAAGTGGGGAGAGGCTTCTCACCCTGTCTCTGTACGAGGCCAGCAGTTGAATCCAGGACTGCCCTGGAGGGAACCGAAGGTACGCTGATTCCCCCAAAGGGCTCTCCTGGCTCCTGGGGATTCCAGCTGCCCAGAGAGTCTCAGCTCTGGAACCCCCCCCCTCCCCTCCCCCGGGGCACCTTTGCGACTCCCCGGTGTCCGTGCCGGTGCAGGGATGAGCGTCTTATCTCCACTGCCTTCCAGCACCTCTGCTGTGTCCTTCCCAGTGTGGCCCCCTGATCTCTGCTGGCCGGCTGCCCTCCTGAGGCCAGCCTTTGCTGCCCGACCCTTTCCATCCCATCGATACGCGTGCCTTGACGTGAGCGGTCTCTGGCATTCCAAGCCAAAGAACACAGAGCGGATGGAACCTTCCTTGGAGGGCTGGTTTGCTGTTAACACGGGCTTTAGAGGAGCAGAGCGTGGGCATATCCATCACCCAGACCCGGCTGACCCCCCCCTCAGGAAAATAAGTGCAGTCCAGGAAACAAAACAGGAAAGTCAGTCCATCAGCAAACCGGAGCCCGAATGAGCACAGCAGAGATGTGATTATTTTCCGGCCTGTGCCGGTAGGTAGCTCTCAACTATACTCAGACCCTGGGAGTAAGACCCGCTTGGGTTAGGAATATAAAGAAAACACACCTGAAAGGAGGCCTCTCCTGGTTTTATTTGGGGGGCATATGGAAGGGGAGGATCTGGTACCTTCTGTCCTGTAAATGAGCTTTCAGGCTGTGGCTCTGAGACCATTTTATTTATTTTTTAATGTTTCTTTTTTTTAAGAGAGAGAGCATGAGTTGGGGAGGGGCAGAGAGAGAGAGAGAATCCCAAGCAGGCTCTGCACTGTCAGCACAGAGCCCAACGTGGGGCTCAATCCCACACACTGTGAGATCCCGACCTGAGCCGAAATCGAGAGTCAGACACTTCACCGCTTGACCGACTGAGCCGCCCGGGCGCCCCGAGACCATTTTGTAACAGAAACGCAGGCAAGCGGCACGTGAGCCCCTGCCCGCCTCCCTGGCAGCACTCAGACTCAGGACCAAGGATGGGGCCTCTCTGAATCTCTGTGTCCCATCTGTAATCAGAGATGAGCTTATCCACCTCTCAGAGTTAAAGGGATTCGGGAAATAACACGTCAGGCTTCCATGCACCACGTAAGGGTTTCCAAAATGTTCGTTCTCTTACCCACCCCTTCCCGGGATGATGAACCCGTGTGGAATGACTCCAAAATGTGGTTTTGAATGAAACCGTAGCCTTCCCCGAGGAGTGTTCATTCACCAAGTAGCTTTGAGCGCCTGGCGCTGTGCTGAGACACGAAGGGCGCAGCTGTGGAGACAGATGTGGAGCCTCTCCCGTGGTCTCACAGCCCGACGGTTACTCCGGCTTCTGTTGGAGTTTTGGGGCTGGAGGATCTGCCTCACCACTGCCCCCAAGCCCCAGCCTAGAGCAGAAGCTGGTCCTGCGTCTGTGCTCTGCTTCTCCAGGGGAGAGAAGGGAACTGCTGGTGGCCGGAAGTTGTGGGTGACATCCGCACCCCGTATGGCCTCCCAGGGATCGGCGAGTTCCAGTGGTGTGGACCGGGCTGTGCCGGTAGCGTGGCCTGTGTTGATCCACGTGCTAGAAGCCGTGGATTTCCACCCACATGACCACGATGGAAAGACAGAAAGCAGTGGTAACTCGAAGAACCGCCCCGGCGCGTGATTCGATCGTGGCAGGAAATCCAGGCTGTGGCTTATTTTAATGGCTATTTTAACCACCAGGGGGTGCATGTATGTGGCCCGAAAACCAAATCATTGGACTGTCACTTAACTTTTCAAAAATCCAGCTTTCACGTTGGAAATCAAACTTCTTGCCCAATCTCTGAGTCTCTGTCCATTCTCCAGCCCCGCCTCCAAGGGGTCAGCGGTGGGAGAGACTCCAGGGTGGGTGAGGGCAAGAGGGCCCTCACCCACGTGACTGAAGATAAAAACACCTTTTGGTACTTAGCAGCGGAAATTACCCATGCCCGGTGTCCTTCAAGTTCCAGCGGCCGGATCAAAACCTGAGCTCAGCCAGGTAAATGCCACTCACACTGGCGTCACTGGGGCCTGTGCTGAATCCGGGCAGTTGACATCATCCATCAAAACCCTCAGCCTCCAGGGTCTCTTTGGGACCCTCCTTCCCAGCTTGCCGATCTCTTATGAGACCAGACGGCAAAACACATGGTGATTTATTTTGCAGGGACAAAAGGAATTAGAATCTTTCTGTCGCTTAATGGTAACAATGGCTAAGGCTCTAACATGTGCTGTTTCAGGCATTCTTCTGAGTGCTTGACATATTCTGTGAGTCCCGCGCTGCCCCTGTCGCCACCTTATAGATGAGGAAACCGAGGCCCAGAGAGGGAGGGTAACTTGCCCAACGCCACACAGCTAAGTGGCAGAGCTGGGATTCAAACCGAGCGAGATCATCTACACTGAGGTTCTGAGGAGGGGGAGCTCCGCATTTGAGACTTGGAGACAGGAGGGGGTGGGTTTGGGGCTGGAGCGGGGAAGGGCTTCTTTGAAAAGCCAGCTTGGGTGATGTGAGCTTTCTGATGAGATGCTCCTGGTGAGGGCACGGGTGCTGAGTACGTATCGGTGGGGCTGTCCGGGAATGTGGGCGCGTGCCCCTCTCTGCACCACCAACTCTCTGCGGCTGGGCCAGCCCCTCTGAAGAACGCGACAGGGCTCTCCCTGTGCCAGCAGCAACCTGGACAAACATCGGGAGGGCTGGGAGGGACCGGCTCCTGCCAGCAGCGCTGTTTGCCGAGAAGCACCTGGCGCGTGCTATCGCCAAGAGCACAAGGGGCCGGTTGACTTTGCGCTCCTTTACAGAAGTGGGCCTGCCTTTCTGGTACTTTTGTTGTTTTCAAAATTGTATTTCAAGGCGGTTGGAGACGTATAACTGAGGAAAAGCCAGCCCCAACATCCATAAGAAGGAGGATGTTGGTCTCAGGATCTGGGGTTGGTTCCGCTCAACCAGGAGCAAGGTCCCTCTTGCAGGGCCAGCAATCCCAGGCCCTATGGGATGGATGGTGTGCGTTTCCTTCTCATCGCAGACATTTTCACAGATGCAGAAACTGAGGCTGAGAGGGCGACCTGCCTGAGGTCCTGCAGCAAGCTAGGGGCAGTAATGGAATCCAAGCACCGATGTGGGTGGAAAACAGGATCGATGGCAAGGCTCTAATTCCTTATTTCTCACTCGGCCAGGGTCAGGGGTGAGGGCCTCGTTCCTTCCATCCTTTGCCCCACGGGACTCCAGAACTTAGAACAGTGCTTGGCACACAGCACTCAAAAAATACCAGTTCTCCTGGTGGTGGTAGTTCTCCTGGCTGTGCTGTTAACAATCATACCAGGCGTAATACTTTGTGCCATGAGAGAGGGAAGCCCAGGACTGGGGAGCAGCAGCGGAAGAAGGTACTTAACTGATTCGAGCCTGAAGACGGGTCATCAGAGACATCACTTTGGAAGAAGGGAGGTGTAAAGGCAGGTCTGAAGGCCCATAGAAGGGACGCCTGGCTGGCTCGGTCAGAAGAGCATCACACCACTCTTGATCTCGGGGGCGTGAGTTCGAGCCCCACGTTGGGTACAGAGATTACCGAAAGCCCACAGGAGTCCGTGGGTAGAGAAGCTGTGAGGAGTGAGGCTTTGGGGCAGAAGACTCAGGCCTGCACGGGTCCCTCAGGTGCAGGAAAACACAGCACTTCTGAGGAAACCCTGGTGGCCCCGCATAGCTACTGGGCCACCCTGTGGGGCTGGGCACACAGGTCCTGAGTTCAGGTTCAGGAGTCCCGAAATCCTCTCGGAAGGCAGTGGAGACTCGTTGGGGGCTTACAGCGTAGGAACAGTGGAGTCCACGTTTACAGGGACTGTGCCCTGCAGAAGACCGGGCCTGGAGCCCCCAGCAGCAGTCGAGGCCAGAGGCCAGGCTGGGGAGTGCTGTTCCCAGAGGTGGGGGCATGGGACAGGATGGGTGACAACTTATTTTCAGATATTTTGAGCTTGAGATTCCTATGGGACATGACAGGGTGATGACCAAGGAAGGGACAGGAGGTTCAACGACCTCGAGAATGAAAGGAGTGTGCCATGTTCAGTGGAAGGAAGAGAAGGAGGAAGGGAGGGAAGGAGGGAGGGCCATTTCACAGAGGAGGCCGCTGGGAAAGAAGCCAGTGACTCCAGCTCATACAGCGAATGAATGCCCAGCCTGGCAGAGCTGGAGCTTTGCCCTGAGGCATCCAACTTGGTCCCCTGTATTTCCAGATGTTTCTGGTTAGAGTTCCTATAAAACTCTGAGCAAATGCCCCGCCCTTTTGGATTCTGGCCTGTTGAAGAGCACTCGGGCTGACTGAGCTGTAGCAGAGCCTAGAGAGAGGCAGGGTGGGCAGGGGCTGGGCCTCCCATCCAGGGCATCTTGGGAAGCCCGTGTGGACGGCTGTGAGCCTGCGTGAGGTGTTCCTCCTGGTGAAGGCCTCACTTTGCCGAGCTGGCCCAGTGGGGGCTTCACAGAGCAGCCCTTGCAAATGCTGGTTTAATTCTGAGCTCCCCCCAGGTGCCCAGGGGAGACTCGGATCCTTTGGGCCCCCCCTTAAGGCCCCTAAACAGAGCTGTAGATGTGCTAGAAGGCAGTGGAGACCACCGCGAAAATCCGATTTATGAAAGCCAAGGAGAAATGCGTCCCTCTGCTGTGAGGTGCCCTCATCACAGATCTTGATAGAAACGAAACCTGGCTTCAGGGACCAGAAGACAAAACCATACCCTGTGGCTTAGAGTATTGAAACTCGTGGCATCGTTGAGAGGAAATCTTCATTTCCCTTAACACCGTCTACAGATGATCTTTATGGGATACACGGCCTGCCCAGGTAGTTATGGGATTTTTAAAAACTCCTTAACAACTTCAGGAAGGGAATTTATTATTCTTTTAGTTGAGATATAATTGACGTAACGTTAGTTTCAGGTATATGACTTGACCCGACGCTGGTATATGCTGAGAATTGATCCCCACAATTGGTCTAGTGTGACATCTGTCAGCACACATAGTTACACGTTTTGTTTTCTCCCTTGTGGAGAGAACTTTGAAGATCTACTTTTTTAGCGACTGGGGAAGAGAATTTAATTGGAGCTTCCTTCCTAAGAGTTCAGCTCAGTACTCGTCGCCGGGGCGTCTTCCGTGCACCTGGAAGCCATGCCTGCCCCTTCGAGGGAGATCTGGGCCGTGGGATCAGCCTGTGTGCTCCAGGCTGTACCCAGTGGGAATGGCTGAGGTCACGAAGGCAGTCAGCGTGGGGGTCACTGGCTTGGGCTGAAGATCCATGCTCCAGAACTGCACCTCCAGGGTCAAATCCGTGCCCCGCAAGGTGTAGGCCTGGAGAGATGTGTTTAAGTCGTGTGAGCCTCAGTTTACTCATCTGGAAAGTGGGTAGCACTTCTCAGGTTACCGAGAGGGTGGCTGCCAGGTGCTTAGCAGGATGCCTGGCACATGGCAGGCAACCCCGTCCCATTGCTGAGGCCCGGCCAACGTCCATATTCCCAGCCAGCCCGCCATGCTCCAGTCACAAAATGTCCGGCTCACCGTGGAGAGTGCTTTGAGGAAGCCCACACGGGATACACTCTGAGGAATTCCCAGACCGGAAAGCTGGGCTTCCACTTCCACGTCTCAGTGGCTCTCGACGGAGTGAATGATGGGACAGCTCTGCTGGGTCAAAGGGCAAAAGTGGACTGATGACCATTGGAAAGTTGCTTAACTTTCTAAGCCTCAGTTTCCTTATCTGTAAAACAAAGGCATGAGGGTGCACCTCGCCGTTATGGGAATGAGTGACGATTAGGTGAAGTAGGTCTGGGTCCACGGTGAGCGGCCATCATCATCACTGTGACTCCATATTTGACCAGCAGGCCTCCTGCTGTCAGTCTGGCTCTGATTTTCCGTGACTTCATTTAAGGATGGGGAGTTCCTAGTGGCAGTAAAGAGGCAGGAGGCCACCGCCACACGGAGCCCTCTTCTCCCAGCCCGGGCCTCTCGGGTCCTGTCCCCGTCCTGCCGCTATGTCTGATCTGCCCTCTGGACCCGGCATCTCCCCTGCGGCATGATGGGTACTCACTCAGTGCTGCCCTCCATGAATGCAACATCTGGTTTTCTTTCTTCTCCCCCCTGAGCCTGCAGGTGAATTTGTAGCTTTCCGGATCCTTCTGTTTCACTCCAGACTTCACACTGACTCTAGGCCCAGCGCTTTCCTCAGGGCAGTCCAGAAAAGACAAGAGTGGGGGTATCCGTGCCTCTCCTGAGTGACTCTAGTTTCTATGTTTTTCACAAGAAAAGAGAAATAGAGGAGGGAGCTCCCCCGCCAGGTGCTTGTGTGCTCAGAGCCCCGGCCTGGAAAACAGGCTGAGCAGGGGAAGTGAAAGGGGAGCCGTGGGAGGGGAAGGCCGCGCCTCCCTCCTGCGAGAGAGCTGGGTCCCCAGCTGTCACCAGGCACCTCTGTGCCCTGGAGCTGCAGGGGCGTCAGCGCCACGGGAAGTAGATGCATTCCTGAAAATCAGGCCCCCTCAGACCCTGACCCCACTTGCTCTTCCCAATCGGGTCATTGCTTTGGCTCAGAGAATGCCACTTAGCGTATAAAAAAAGATTCCCAGTGGCTCCCCTTGCTCCGGCGGTGCGATTATGTCTGCGGAGCTTCCTTTCTGGAAGGCCAGGGGTGAGTGTGTGCTACAGCCCCCCGCGGGTGCCCTAGGCTCCTCCGGCTTCAGTGGGTCGACCTGTCCCTGTCACCTGGGGCCCGCAGTCCTACAGGGACAGCGGTCAGGCCGGACTGAGCGTCCGGCTTGCAGGGCCCAGAGGTGGCCTGGCCTCGCTCTCCCTGAGTCTCTGTGCTTCCTCTTCGCCCGCCCCATCCACTGCCTGCTAGACCTTCTTCTCGCCCAGCTCACAACTTCTTATCTCTCCAGCTTCCCAGGGATGTTCTTTTCTCGGGGAGGTCATTCTCTAACAGGGAAGGGGCACTGCCTGTGCTACTCATCCCACTTCATTATCACCACCCCGCCTCGTGCCATGTTCCTGAGCGTTTATGTGCTGAGGCCAGACATAGCTCCTCCTCTGATCTTTTCTCCCACTGCTGAGGCAGGGGCTGTTGCTCTGCCCATTTTACAGCTGGGGAAAGAGAGGCCTGGGAGGGCTGAGTGAGCCCCAGGCCTCCAGGCTAGGAGGTGCTACATCTGAGAGTCTGACACCAGCATCCTCCTGACCCCTGGGGTAACATTTGTCACCTGCCACACGGCATTTCATTTTATTCCTTTCCTCATCTGTATCCCCTGTTAGAATGTGAGGTTCTCGCCTGGAGACAAAGCTTATCTTGCTTCGCAGCCGGCGCCCTCCAGCGCCTTAGCCCGGAGCCTGGTGGTTTAACCAGTGCCAGCCGGTGGATTGAGGCGTTCCTCCTCGGGGGGGTCCCACCATGTGCCTGCCAGAGGTCTGGGCATCACGGCCCTTTCCCACACTGCTCAGAAGCCTGGGCCGGCAGTGTGGGCCCACGCGGGCCTGAGCTTTATAGATCAGGGAAGGTGAATGGGGGGGGGGGAATTTCCTCGTCTTTTCTTACGTCAGAAGACAAGTAAGGTCTCTGGGACAGTCACCTGTGCATCTCCAGGGCATTCTGTATTCAGGAAGCTGGTATCACCATCACCTATAACCTTAGAAGGTCAGTGCTGTCATAAACCCCACTTTATAGATGAGGAAACTGAGGCCGGGAGGATGGAAATGACTGCCCCTAGGTCATGTGGGTAGACGGGGGCATTGCCAGGATTCGTATCCAGATGTGTCTGCCTATCTCCAGAGTCTGACCTCCAAACTTTGTGTGGGGTTGGCTCAGCAGAATCCCAGACTTTCTACGCAGGGTACGAAACCAGATGCTCTCGATCTTTGTTCCGTATTCATGCAATGGGATCGGGGAGGCACTGATTTTTCTGTAGGAGCCCTGTCCTGAAATTGATTCATTCATTTCCTTCCACTGACCCAAACAGGGTCACTGAGGGTTTTTTGTGTGTGTGCGTTGTAACGGTCAAGACTTCACCCATTTCTTGCGTTCACTTTTCCTTAACGGTTTCCCAAATCGAGCCAGCCCGGTGGGGAGCCTCTGGCGTGTTTCCTGTTTGGTATAATATGCGGTCACTGGCTCCTGTTTGGCTTCAGAACTTCCACCCATCATGACTCCACATGGAGTGATTTACCCCTCAGGTTGGTGGAAGGTAGCAGGGATGTTTTCGACACCTCACGGATGGGCCCTGGGGCTGGCCCACCCCTCGCGCCGTCCCAAAAGCAGGGGACTCGCGTTCCAGTCTGAGCTGTGCCACTTCCTGGGAGAGGGTGAGGGGTTCCCATCTCTGGGCCTCAGGGTTGCCGTCGGGAGGTCGCAACGTGGTGTCAGTTGTTCACAAAGGTGTTTTCCAGCTCTGCACCTCTGGGTTGCAAGGACCCCAGGGGCGTGAAATCAGTCCCCAGCCCTCCAGACAGACAGAAGTGCATTTACACCGCCGATGTCGTTCGCTTGGCACCTTATTCGCCTGTGGGCCCCGGGTCGAGGTCCCTGCTGGCGTGTATGGCTAAGCCCCACAGCCCAGGTGCTTCAGCTGGTGAGTTCAGATACCCTGTAGCCCTCCAGAGTGGCCTTCCTGCTACACGCCCATCATCCCAGATGGGCCATCCCTAAATGAGGGAGAGGCGGTGGAGCGACAGAGACAAAAAAAAAAAAGAATCTCAGTGCCGGAACAGCCTTAAGGTGCTGGCACGAAACTAACCGTCTCTAAGTCCTGCAAGCGTTGGGCACTGAGTGCCTGGCACTTGGGATGCAGAGTTAGCCGAGGCCTGTCGGAGCTGCCTCAGAGGAGGGAAATTAGTTAAACTTGCATCGTGCAGGGCCCTATACCTGTGATCAGAATGGCGCACTTGAGACACGGAGGGGCCGGGTGAAAGGCGGTGGAAACCGCTCCTCCGGGGCCCCAGGTTTGTTGGTCACCGTGGAAGGGAGGAGGTGTCCCGGCAGAGCCGAGAGGAGGGCTTTGGGGGCCCCTCTGCAGAGCCGGCTCGACCTCGCCACCTTGTGAAAACCCGGCGCCCCCTCCCCAGGAAAGATACCACATGCAGAAAAGAAGGCCCGACAGAGTGGCTTCTGCAAACCTTTTGAACAAGGAGGAAATGGGATGTTGTTGAAACATATGCTACCTGATGATGAACTAAACTGACCTTTTTGGGCGTCTCTCCGTCCACAGGTCACTTACTCTGAAATTCCACGGATACGCTAGAGTCCGTTAATCTGTATTAGTAGGCCCTCTCTCCATAGCTAGGAAATGACTCTTTAGACCTCCAGTTTGCTTCATGGCTGACAGTCTGAGCTGCCTCCGTTGGCCCCTGTCGGTCCCCTACATCAGTGAGACTGAACGGTGGTGAGCCGGGTGCTTGGCACGGGTGACAAATGTGTGTGATGTCAGCTCTAGAACCCGCTCGTATAAAAGCAGTGCTCAGCCGACAGTTCTCAGAATGGAACACAGGACCGCCGTCCCTGGAATTGGCTCGTCCAGTTACCACAGGACAGCAGCCAAGAGCAGGTACCCAGGACAGCCATACCTTCTGAGTCAGCATTTCCCAGGCATCCACGCTTTGCCCAACACCCACCGTGACCCTTCCACACACCAAAGATTGAGAGCTGCTTTTAGACAGAGTGCTAGGCTTGCTGTCCTGCCGGCTGCGTACGAAGCAGCCCTGTGTTATATTTATAACGGGAAAGCGAATTACTGTTTACCGAATGCCTCCTAACGTGCATGGCACCATGCCAAGTGCTTTCCTCATGGGCTCTCACTGAATCCTTAGGACATCTCTGAGAAGTAGACGTGATGGTCCCCATTTTACAGGTGGGGAAACCCAAGACCCTTGAGGGGGTCAAGTGACTTGGGCAAAATGTGAGTAGTTGAACATTCTGCTGAGTCTAGGAGCATCAGGAAGCAAACCACTGAAGCCACGTGGTCCAAGGAGGGAGAGACCAGAAAGAGACATTGAGGGGTCACAGCCCCCTGCCTCGGAAGATCATTGTCCTCTGGAGAGGTGCCGTCAGCACCTTGGCTGAGAGGCACCTTGGAGCCATTTGAATCTGTACGGTGGAAACTTCCTCCCTGTGCCCTCCTGCCAGCTGTGACTTCCGAGGGCCCCAAAACCTCAGTCAGCAGGTGCACGTTACACCTGCCCTCTGACTTCTGATTTCCCAGGAAATCCAGCCTGCCCCCCCCCCAAGCAGCGTGGGGGCCACATCCCTTCACCATTGTCCCTGTTCCTGGCTACCATCCATGGGAAGCCGGTCCAGCTTGGCACCAGCCCCATCCGTATTCCTGCGCCCCTCCCGCACCCTGCCCAGGCCTCCGGAAGCCCAAACAGCTGATCTGAAATGGAAATGCAGCCCCTCCAGCCGCACCTGGCCGGGCTGAAAGGGAGCCCTGGCAGCACGCACCCCACACCAGGCCTCCCCAGGGCAGCCCTTGGCTCGGCTGATTCCCCTCCTCCTGCTTCCTGCACCCCACACCAGGCCTCCCCAGGGCAGCCCTTGGCTCGCGTGATTCCCCTCCTCCTGCTTCCTGGCTTCACCAGATGGGTGGAAAGTGCCAGTCTCCCTCTCTCCCCATCAAAGGCTGTTGCAGCCACCCTGAGCCTGTTTCCACCCGGCTCTGCAGCTGCAGAGTCTGTGCCAGAAACCTCTGTGGGAGGACGGGGTGGTGCTTCAGGCTCAGGCACCAGGAAGCCCATGCAGCCGCATCAGCCATTCTGTGGCCTTTAAAGTCCCTGCCATCCCCAAGTCTTTCATTCTTGCCTGCACTCACTGTTCACTCATTCATTCGACAAAGCTTTGAGGGGCCGCTATGTAGCGCCGGGTGGTTGGGGAGACAGGAGTCAGCAAAGCAGTGAGAGCGCCCGGCCCTCCCGCGAGCTTACATTCCGGGAGGGAGAGCCACACGGCAGAAGCTGTGACAAGAGCATCAGAAGGAGGTGAGCACTAACCAGGAAAGGGGGTGTGAGAGCTGGCATTCCAGCGGCTTCTCTTAATAACTGCTGCTGATTGAGAACTTTCCTAATTGCCCCCTGGGACTCCTGCGGTCTGGCCAGTCCCACCTGGGGGTTCCCCACCCCTAGTTGCTTCTGTTAACTGAGCGGGGGCAAGGGGGTGCTGCTTAGAATAGCCTGCTCTAAGGAGGGCACCTCCTTACTTGCCTTAGTATCCTCAAACGCCTTGGTGAGGGCGCCAGCTGGTGGCCCTTGGGCAAACCCAGCCCAAACAAGTGTGGTTTGGCCCACGTATTAAAAAAAAAAATTTTTTTTTAATTGTAGCTAACATTTAAGAATGCCAAGATTTCACATAAAATCTGGCTTTCTGGCTTCTCTTGAGAAACTGAAACATCTTGAAAGACCAGGTTCCCGTTCCCTCATGGCGACAGGAGCAGGATTCAAGTGGCATCTCTTACTGTCAGCAGCCCAGGACTTCTGCCTGGCCCCGGAAGGGCCTTTTTGAATTTGCAACCTGAATCCAGGTCACAAATTTCAACCCCGCATACGAGAGAAGTGATCTGTTAGCCCGAAACCTCTGCTGGCTTGTTTCGGCCCACAAAGCTCCTGAGATTAAAATGCCCATCGGAACTCTTAGCCCCTGTGGCCCCGTCAGCTGCGCCTGGCTTGGGGCTGCATCCAGAGCCCAGCACCTGGCCCTCAGGCACCCAGCATCTCCTGCACCCCTACCTCATCTGCCAGAGCTCAAAATGCTCCCCATCTGTGCACCTTTTGCTTTGGAAAGGTAGGAGAAGCTCCTGCAGACATTCAGTCCTTTTAATCAGTCCTTGCTTCCTTAGCGACAAGTTCCAATCCTAAGCAACCCATTTCCTGGCAATGCTAAACCCTTTAAGTTTTGCAACAGATTCAGACCAGATTGTTTCTTCAGAGGTTCAGTGTTTTTCTCCTTTCTTTCCTAAACATAAAAGTGTTTAAGCATTATATAATTCCTGGTAGTCCCCTAAGGATGCATCCAAACACATCTGAGAACTGTGGCCTTCTAGACCTTTGACCCCTGGCCCTGCTGAATGATCGGAAAGCCCCTTCATCTTAAATCTGAGCACTGGGAAAAGGAATTTTGCCTAGGACCATACTCAGGCATTGCTTGGGTTCTGTATGTGCTTTAATTTATAGCTGGTGGCGTTGGAGCCTCCAGGGCAATGACTCCCCACGTGGAAAGCCTTAGAATGGAACCCCCCGGGAGCTGGGCCACACTCAGAGCAGTCACATCAGATCACTGGGGTGGGCCCCAGGATCGAGTGGTATTTAGACCCTCTCTCTGATCCCAGTGATCTGCCAGGGTTGAGACCCTCGGCTCCAGTGACTGCCCTGGCTGGAGATGGTAACTCCCAGGCGGGTGTGCAGCCCTTGAGAGGCCACTCGGTGCAGGGTCTCAGAGCACGGGCTGCTGCACTTGAACCCCAGCCCCAGTTCCTTAGCTCCATGATCACGGGCAAGCTACTTATTCTCCCTGTGCCTCAGCTGCCTCATCCGCAAGTTGGGAGTACGAGCATACCTGTCTCCCAGAGCGTGAGGACTAAGCGGCTGGTACGTGGGTCCAGCAGTTGGTAGCAAGGATAATGAACGCGTGCCTCTTGCTTTGCTGTGGATGTGGTTCCTTCAGTGATGCCTCAAGACTAGCCCTTCTCGTGAGCATTTGGGAATTTCTGTGCCAGAAAGAAATGTGATAGACTCCGGGTTTCTCTCTCCTCCCCAATTCTCAAATCAGCGGGACGATAGCAGGTGCAGCTGAGGCGCCGGAAGGGGTGTCGTATTAGAATTTTCAATTGGAGAGACTGACCCCGGGTGCACGCCAACGGTCGTTAATGGCAGACTGCGCCAAGCCCCACTCACTCATGCCTCCAAGTTTACCTTTTTCTCCGGGTTTCCATTTCTCTGCATCTTCCCCACTGGACAGCTGCTCCTTCCGGTTGGGTTCTTACGTCTGAAAGAAATTGTAAACACCACGGAAGATGTTTTAACTTACAGGAAACCAGCTTTTCTTCCTTTTAAGATGAAACGTAGTGAAGTTTTAAAGACTTTTTCAAACAGTCCCCAAATTTGGTACCTAAACTAATTATAGATGCCTTGTTTAAATGTCCAAATTAAAAATAGACGTCTAAATGAGGACGCAGGACACAGCCCAGAGCCTGTAGCCATGTTCATGGTTTCCTAGAACCAGCCCTCCTCTGACCTAATTTATACTTTTGGGAGATCAAAGGGAGCTGAAGGGAGTCCAGGCTAAGAGCAGGGGTGGGTCTAGGAGCCTCTTGGCAACAGACGGTGAACCTGGGTTCTGGGTTCTGTAATTGAGAATAGCTGCAAATCGGTGATTTCCTCAGCATACAACCCTGTGGTTCTCAAAGTATGGTCCCTGGACCAACAGCATCAGCATCGCCAGTGTTGTGGGCTGAATTGTGCCCGTCCCCCCGCCTCTGCCCCCAAATTCGTATGTTGAAGTCCTAATCCCCAATAATCCAGCATGTCACTGTGTTTGGAGTTAGGGTCTTTAAAGAGGTGATCAAATTAAAATGAGGCCGTTAGGGTCCTAACTCAATACAACTGGTGTCCCTACAAGAAAAGGAAGAGACAGGCGTGCACAGGGGGCACCCATATGAAGAGGGGACGAGAAGCAAGAAGGCCGACATCTGCAAGCCAAAGAGAGGAGCCTCAGAGGGAACGAACCCTGTCTGCCCGAGAACATTAATTTCTGCTGAGTAAGCCACCCAGTCTCAGGTATTTTGTTACAGCAACCCCTAACGAACTAACACGCCTGGGACCTTGCTAGAAATGCAGACTCTCAGGCCCTATCCCCGATCTACTGAACAGTAACTTGGGGTGCGGTCCAGCAAACTGTGTTTTAACAAGCCCCCCATGTGATTGCCACGGTGCTCAAGGTTGAGAACCACTAACGTGAGGTATTGTTAATACCCAGTGGTAACCGACCCAGAGAAAGAGGACACGTGGTGTGGAAGTACAGCTGCTAAAATACAAATGTCTTCTACCGGGTTCTAGAGAAGTCCCTGTTCTTTAAATGGGATGATGTGTGTGAAAGTGCCCTGTAAATTCTGAAGTGACATGAGGCGGTCATGAGTGGCAACGTTAATGTTTTGTCAGTGGAAGAAGACAGCCATCTGAATCCAAGCAAATCTCCCTCCTCGACCAAAATCTGAGTCCTTCAAAATCTTGTACGTTGTCCACCCCAACCAATTGGAATACCTCTGAGAACTAAGGCAAGGAGATTTAATCCCATTTCCCTTTTGTCCCTGCTACTAGGAAGCCCGCAACTAAGTCAGATTCTTAATCACAGCTTTCATGGTTAGCATATTTTTTTTTCCTTCTTAGTGTTGTCCTTTGTTACGTTCTTTTCAAATACCTTTGAGGAAGAAAAAAAAAAAAAGAAGTAGGGAGAGAAAGAGTATGAGAGAGGAAAGAGATTGATCTCACAGTTGGTTACCAGATCAACTGAGAAACATGGTTGGAAAAGACAGATGTTCTCTTACAGTGACAAAGGACCAAACTGTTTTTCATCAGTGAGTTCCTCTTCTGTCCCTTGTCTTCCTGATGTCCCATAGCTGTAGGCCCCTTGGAGACTTCTCTAACTGATACCCAGGGAACCTGTTAGTTGCTAAAGAGTTATCACCCTTAAACAGCTCCTGTGAGCCCTGCTTGGGAACAGGTGTAGAAGATTTACATTTTTTGAGGTTAGAAGTCGCCATTTACCTGATTGCGATCTCTACGTACTCTTGGTCCTTTTAACGAACATAGAGATATCTGGAACTGGCCAGGCTGCCATCCGAAATCTCTCCTGCCTCATCTTGGCCATAATGGTGAAGAATTCCTCTCTTCCTTGTGACCTGGCCAGGGCTCCCCTCCTTAATCCAGGCTTCTTAAACCAAGGCTCAAGGGGTCCACAGTACAACCCCCAGGGATCTGGAGTTCGGCCTGACAATTGCCTTAGTTGCGTTTTGTCATTTTGGTGATACCCTTTTGAAAGAGTTGAAGCATTTCTGGATTTTTAGGGCCACCCCTGATAACCCAGTCCTGCCCTGTAGACTCAGGTGCATGTGTTCATTGATGGCCTTGATGGCATCGTGTAGCTCTATTTTTGTTGTCTTGGGCTAATTAGAAATGAGCAAAGACAAAAAATACGTAAATGATGAGTTTGTACCAAGTGATGGTCAAGTGATGTCACAGGGTGGCGGGTTTCACAGTAACTGGAAAGGAGGAAACGGTGGGCAAACCTCCTGCAGGACACACAGGACGAATGCTGTGTTGCAAAGAACCTGCCTTGGAGCAGTGAGCGAGCAGTTTCCAGGTTCAAGTAGGGCTTTAGTTCCAGCAAAACAACATCATCTGTCACATTCATGCTCACTTGAATGTTTACATTTGTTTTGGTCTCAGTTGTATACCTAGCTTTTTATCTGTGCACATTTTAGTAACATTGTATTTTTAATAAGTTAAATCGACACCAGTCTAAAGTTATTTTAAAATAAAAAGACCAATTAAAATATTTTGTAAAAAAAAAAAAAAATGGAACAGTAGAGACCCAGTTGAATTTCTTCCTCTGATGGGGACTAGATATGTGTCACGTTTGAGAACCTGTACCTGCCCTTTCTCTTGACCTTCACCCTCCTGAAGGGGACTGGGCATACCTCATTCCAGCAGGTGCATCATTTGCCACCTCAACTGCCGTGGAGAAGAAGGAAATGGAAAGAGAAAGAAACCTCAAATACCACATTTCAGAGTCCCATTGAGTTAATTTTGTCTCTGCAACTGGACATAAAAGGAAACCGTGGTATCGCTTCCATTTCATGGCTTTGTGGTCCCGAATGCAATACTAACTGATGTGTTACCTCCCCGGAGATTCAGATGGCCAGAAAATTGTCTCCAATGGAAAAGAGCTAGAAAACAAAATTGGGGGAGATCCCCGTTTCTCTGCTCACTTAGTAACATATTGCCTTCAAAACAGCCTATAGCGATTTGAATGGGCTAAATTGATGGGTCGTTTCACCTTCCTAATCTTTCTGTTTCCTTTTGGACAGTTTGTTGTCGCTGTTGATATGTGAATGGCATAGCTGCTCCTCTATGATGGATACCTCTGCTAAGAAGTCAGGAAATGCAAGTCAGAACCTTTCATGTTAATAAAATATTAATTGACTTCCACAGCTTAGAGCTACCTACAACAAAATATAGAGCTGGTGAAATTTGTCTTTGGGAGTCCTGGCCCTCTCTTTGGGGTTCCTTTTTTCTTCTTTCATGAAAGAACGCCTGCATATGAACTGCCTGCTGTGTACCGTACCTTGTCCAAATTCAGTACTAGACTTGCTCGTATTTTCTAAATGCTGAACCCACGCCTGCAAAATGGTACTGTCCCCATTTTGCAGCTAAGAGAACTGGGGCTCAGAAGGTTAATGGTCTTGGCCAACCAAGATCAAGCCCGGAGCTTCCGATTTCAGATCTCCTCCTCTCTCTACTTACTACTGCTCTCAAACCCTTTTCTTATTTTTCCATGTAAAAATATCCTCTTATATAATGTTATCTTCTCTTATACATTTATGCTTTATGTCAGTGTGCTCAAAGTTATTGACTTGGCTTGGCCCCTGTATTTGACTCCTCGGGCTCCTGGGTAGACCCTTCCTTGGATGTTGCTGGCAATCTTTGGCACCGCTTAAGCTTGTACATGCATCACTCCAGCCTCTGCTTCTGTTACCACATGGCCGCCTCTCTGTGTGTCTCTGAGTCTCTGTTTTCTCTCCTAGACACCAATCATTGGATTAGAGCCCACACTAATTCATTATGACCTCAACTAATTACATCTGCAAAAATCCTATTTCCAAAGTTCCAGGTGGACATGAATTTGGGGGAGACACCATTCATCCTAGTACAGCCTTTATTAAAGAATGTTCTGGCATCTATGAACATTTGGGAAATTTCATTTGCTACAGAGGGGCCTTCCTGCTTTCATATCAGGTTTCCCTAAAGAGAGTATTAACTGATTCATTTACTCACAAAAAATATTTATTGAGCATCTTCTATGTGACTGGCAATGTTTTGTTTTTTTTTTTTAAGTTTGTTTGAGAGGGTGCACACGAGCAAGTGGAGGAGGGGCAGAGAGAGAGGGAAGAGAGAATCCCAAGCAGGCTCTGTGCTGTCAGCACAGAGCCCAATGCAAGGCTCGATCTTACGAGCCGTGAGATCAGGACCTGAGCCAAGATCAACAGTCAGACGCTTAATCGACTGAGCCACCCAGATGCCCCAATTTGAGAATTTTTAAAAAGAAAACCTTACATTTTCCTTCTAAGTTTTAGTTCACAAATTCCTATTGACCAGACTAATACTAACAACATAGGAACCAAAACGTGACCACGATAGACAAAGAGAGCCATTGCAGGTGAATAGACTGGAGGCAAAAGCGGCTCAGACACAACAGTAGGGCACATGCAACACACACAGGAGACACCCCGGAAGTGCCAGGTTCTGGGGAACAGGGAGCATGGCACTGCAGGGCATCATGGGACCTCTTCTTCATGCAGCCACTACTTTCAAGACAGGAGACCCAGCTGACTCTTCTAACACATAGAAACAGCCACAGAGAGACTAAATGAGGAGACAGAGGAATATGTCCCAAATGAAAGAACAGGACAAAAATCACAGCAAAAAGAGCTAAGCAAAATGGAGATAAGCCATATGGCTGATAGAGAATTTAAAGGAATGGTCATAAAGACACTCACTGGACTTGAGAAGAGATCTCAGTGAGACCCTCAATGAAGAGAAAACATAAAAAAGAACCAATCAGAGATGAAGAACACAATAAATGAAATTAAAATGCACTAGAGGGAATAAATAGACTAGAGGAAGCAGGAGAACGGGTCGGCAAGCTGGAGGCCAGAGTTATGGAAAGCAAAACAGGAGAAAGAAAAAAGAATAATAAAAAATGAGAATAGGTTGAAGGAACTCAGTGACACAATCCAACATAATAATATTCGCATTATAGGGATCCCAGAAGGAGAAGATAGAAAAAGGGTCAGAAAAGTTCTCTGAAGAAATAATAGCTGAAAACTTCCCTAATCTGCGGAAGGAAACAGACATCCAGATCCAGGAGGCACAGAGAATCCCCAACAAAATTAACCCAAGGAGGTCCACACCAAGACACATAGTAATTAAGATACCAAAAAGTAGCACTACAGAGAGAATGTCAAAAGCAGCAAGAGAAAAGAAAACAGGTACATAGAAGAAAAACTCCATAGGGCTGACTTTCTTCAGCAGAAACTTTGCAGGCCAGAAGGGAGTGGCATGATATATTCAACATGCTGGAAGAAAAAAAACTACAGCCAAGAATACTCTATCCATCAAGGCTATCATTCAGAATAGAGGGAGAGATAAAGAGTTTCCCAAAAGTTAAAGGAATTCATCACCACTAAACCAGCCTGGCAAGAAATGTTGAAGGGGATTCTTTGAACCAAAGCCAGATAAAGACACCACAAAAAAGGAGAACTACAGGCCAATCTCTCTGATGAACATAGATGCAAAAATCCTTGACAAAATACTAGCAAAACAAATCCAACAGTACATTTTTAAAAATTCGTCACCACGATCAAGTGTGATTGGTTCCCAGGATGGTAGCATGGTTCGGTATTCACAAATCAATCAACATGATACATCACATCAATAAGAGAAAGGATAGGAACCATATGATCATTTCAATAGATACAGAAAAAGCATTTGACAACGTACTACAACATCCATTCATGATAAAAAAACCCTCAACAAAGTAGGCTTAGAGGGAACATATCTCAACGTAATAAAGGCCAAATATGACAAGCCCACAGCTAACATCATAGTCAATGGTGAAAAACTAAGAGCTTTCCCCCTAAGAGCAGGAACAAGACAGGATGTCCACTCTCACCACTTTTATTCAACATAGTACTAGAAGTACTAGGCACAGCAATCAGACAAGAGAAAGAAATAAAAGGCATCCATATGTAAAAGTAAACCTTTCCCTATTTGCAGATGACATGATACTACACATAGAAAACCCTTAAGACTCCACCAAAAACTACTGGAACTGATAAATAAATTCAGTAAAATTGTAGGATGCAAAATGAATATATACAGAAATCTGTTGCATTTCTATGCACTAATAATGAAGGGAAAGAAAAATTGGAGAAAACAATTTCATTTACAACTGCACCAAAAAGAGTAAACCTAACCAAAGAAGTGAAAGACCTGTATTCTGAAAACTATAAAACATTGATGAAGGAAATTGAAAATGACACAATTGGAAAGATAGTCCATGCTTTGGAATATTAATAAATATTAGGAGATACAAAGATATCAGGAGAACAAATATTGTTAGAATGTCCATACTACCCAAAGCAATCTACAGATTCGATACGATCCCTATCAGAATACCACCAGCATTCCTCACAAAACTAGAACAAATAATCCTGAAGTTCATATGGAACCACAGACGACCCTAAGGAGCCAAAGCAGTCTTGAAAAAGAACAAAACTGGAGGTATCAGAATCCCAGACTTCAAGATATACTACAAAACTGTAGTAGTCAAAGCTAGCACAAAAATAGAGCCGTGGGAGAGCCCAGAAATAAACCCATGATTATATGCTCAATTAATCTATGACAAAGGAGGCCAGAATATGCAATGGGAAAAAGACTCTTCACAAACGGTGTTGGGAAAACTGGACAGCTACATGTGAAAGAATGAAACTGGACCACTTTCCCACACGTACACATACATAAACTCAAAAGGGATAAAAGATCTAAGTATGAGACCTGAAACCATTAAAAAATCCTCGAAGGGAACATGGGCAGTAATTTCTCTGACATCAGCCAGAGCAACATTTTTCTAGCTGTGTCTCCTGAGGCAAGAGAAACAAAAGCAAAAATAAACTTTTGGGACTATAGCAAAATAGGAAGGTTCTGCACAGCAAAGGAAACAATCAACAAAACTAAAAGACAACCCACCAAAAGGGAGAGGATAACTGCAAACGACATATTCAAGAAGGGGTTAATATCCAAAACATATGAAGGATTTCAGGGGCACCTGGATGGCTCAGTAGGTTAAGCATACGACTCTTGATCTCATCTCATGTCTTGATCTCAGGGTTGTGAGTTCAAGCCCCGTGTTGGGATTCACACTGGGCATGAAGCCTACTTTAAATGTACTAATTTAAATATACTTTACACACATACATATAAAGAATTTCTACAATGTGACACCAAAAAAATAATCCACTTAAAAATGGACAGGAGACACAACACGTCGCCAGAGGCAAGGGAAACAAAAGCAAAAATGAACTATTGGGACCTCATCAAAATGCAACCGACAGAATGGGAGAAGATATTTGCGAACTACATATCAGATAAAGGGTTAGTATCCAAAATCTATAGAGAACTTATCAAACTCTACACCCAAAAAACAAATAATCCAGGGAAGAAATAGGCAAAAGACATGAATAGACACTTCTTCAAAGAAGACATCCAGATGGCCAGCCGACACGTGAAAAAATGCTCAACATCACTCATCATCAGGGAAATACAAATCAAAACCACAATGAGATACCACCTCACACCTGTCAGAATGGCGAACATTAACTCAGGCAACAACAGATGTTGGCGAGGATGCGGAAAGAGATCTCTTTTGCATCGTTGGTGGTGCAGCCACTCTGGAAAACAGTATGGAGGTTCCTCAAAAAGCTAAGAATAAAACTACCCTACGACCGAGCAATTGCACTACTAGGTATTTATCCACGGGATACAGGGGTGCTGTTTCAAAGGGACACGTGCACCCCCATGTTTATAGCAGCAACTATCAACAATGGCCAAAGTATGGAAGGAGCCCAAATATCCATCGATGGATGAATGGATAAAGATGTGGTGTATGTATATACACAATGGAGTATTAGTCGGCAACCAAAAAGAATGAAATCTTACCATTTGCGACTATGTGGATGAACTAGAGGGTGTTATGCTAAGCGAAATCAGTCAATCAGAGAAAGACAAATATCATATGACTTCAGCCATATGAGGACTTTAAGAGACAAAACAGATGAACCTAGGGGAAGGGAAGCAAAAATAATATAAAAACAGGGAGGGGGACAAAACAGAAGAGACTCATAAATATGGAGAACAAACAGAGGGTTACGGGAAGGGTTGTGGGGGGGGGTGGGCTAAATGGGGAAGGGGCACTAAGGAATCTACTCCTGAAATCACTGTTGCACTATATGCTAACTAACTTGGACATAAATTAAAAAGTAAATAAATTTTACAAAATGGACAGGAGACATAAACAGACGTTTCTCCAAAGAAGACAAACAGGCGGCTAACAGACACTTGAAAAGATGCCCCACGTCACTCATCATCAGGGAAACGCAAATCAAAACCACAAGGCGATACCACCTCAGCCTGTCAACGGCTAAAATTACAAGAAACAACACGTGTTGGCGAGGATGTGGAGCAAGGGACCCTCGAGCGCTGTGGGCAGGAACACAAACCGGTGCAGCCGCTGAGGAAAACAGTATGGAAGTTACTCAAAAAGTTAAAACAGAATTACCACGGGACCAAGTAATTGCACCACTGGGTAGTTATCCAAAGAATGTGAAAACAGTAACTCAAAAAGATAGGTGCCACCCCTCTGTTTACCGCCGCATTATTTACAACAGCCAAGATACGGAGGCAGCTCAAGTGTCCATAGATCGATGAATGGAATATTCCAAGGATGAAATCTTACCATCTGCAACAACATGGATGGATCTAGAGGGCATTATGCTAAGCGAAAACAGTCAGAGTAAGACAAATACCATAGGATTTCACTCGTATGTAGAATTTAAGAAATGAAACAAAACAAAAAAAGAGGCAAACACACTCTTAAATATAGAAAACGAGTGGTTGCCAGAGGGGTGACAGGTGGGGGGATGGGTAAAATAGGTGAAGGCAATTAAGAGTACCCTTATTGGGGCTCCTGGGTGGCTCAGTCGGTTAAGCGTCCGACTCTTGATTTTAGCTCAGGTCATGGTATCACAATTCATGAGATCGAGCCCTGCGTCAGGCTCCATGCTGACCGGAGCCTGATTGGGATTGTCGCTCTCCCTCGCTCCCTGCCCCTCCCCCACTCACACAAGCACGTGTGCACTCTCTCTTAAAATAATAAAATAATAAAATAAAATTTAAAAAAGAGTACACTTAGCACGCTGAGCACTGAGTAATGCACAGAACTGCTGAATCACTATAACACTGTATGTTAATTATACTGGGATTTAAAATAATTTTTTATTAAAAAATAAAGAGAAAAGAGCGAATCATTGATTTCTTTGGAGTTCCCTTTAGTTCTGAAGGGGAGAGGAATAGGAACAAGGCTGGAAAAGTAGGTTGGTGCAGGACCGTGGAGGTCCTCAAAGACAAGTACATGGGTGGGGACTGCGTTCTCAGGCCAGGAAGGCAACCAGGACATCCTGTTATCTGCAGCCCCAGACTGGCTATTCCGTAATTCTGGTGCCCCAATTTCTCTATAGCTGTAACCGTAATTAATTAATTACCAGAGCCACATTGCACATTCAGGATGGTAGATGGAGGCACGGCGTTCAGCCAACAACAATAAGGTGTCGGCACTCCATCAAAGTCCCCCTGTCTCTGGGTGTTGGAGACCAAGATGGCAGCATACCAGGGCAGTGAGGTCTTCTGTTTCCTATTCTTGGTTCACACTGGGAGTGAGTGGCCTTGAAGGAGAAACTTCTGTTCCTAGAATTTAGAGGAGTGCACACACCTTCCCTTTAGGCCCTACTGAGGCCACTAGCCCTTGGCCTGACCCCTCCTTGGCTGTGAGCACTTGAGGAGAAGGTTCTGTCTCCCAGTGCTGAGTAGAGTGCCCTGTCCACCGTGACTTCTGGACAGATGTTTGAATGGATACATCAATGGATGAATACGGCAGAGAGAAAAGCTCTAAGGTAGTAAATGCAAATACCCACATATTTGGGCTCCAAATGATATAATCCAGAGTCACACAACTTTATGCACAAAAGCAAACATACTAATGTAACAAAAGCCCAGGAGTTAGGGCATCTGGATTCAGGAGTGTGTGGACCTAGGTATTCAGGTGACGTCCCTGGGAATACATCCCTCTGTCTTCCTGCTCATCTTTCCTTTGAGCCCTTCGTTCCCAGTGTAGCTGTTGCTGCACAGTGGCCCTCCTCCCTGTCCCCAAGCCCCAGGCTGCCATTCTCACAGCTCAGCTGCTTGAGAGGGAAAAGAACAGGGAATGGAGGAAAGCGGGTTCCCGGGGCAAAATCAAGACCCTGGTACCAGAAGAAGCACAAAGCAACAGATGTTCACAACGATAGGCTCGGAGAGAAATTGGATCCCCTTTAAAGTAAATCAGACAAGAGGCGCTTGGGTGGCTCAGTCAGTTAAGCATCCAACTCTTGATTTCAGCTCAGGTCATGATCTCACAGTTCATGAGCTCCAGCCCCGCGGCAGGCTCTGTGCTGACACCTGCAGGGTCTGCTTGGGATTCTCTCTCCCTCTCTCTCTGCCCCTGCCCCCCCCCCCCCC
>NC_064809.1:121496121-121562826 GCF_023721935.1 Panthera uncia
CGTGTGCGGGCGGTCTCGCAAGGTAAATAACCTTAACAAAAATAAAGTAGATCCGTCAGATGCCAGACCCTTCATGCTTCAATCAAGAAGATGGGAGTACTGGACCTCCAAGTAGAGTGGAAAGTGGGCGGCCTTGGTTGCCAGGAAGACCTGGGTCTGAATCTGGGGTCTGTCGCTTCCCCACCGTGTGATCTCACTCTAGTAACTTCACCTCTCTGAGCCTCGGTTCCCTCGTTCTTTCCAGCTAGATTATCAGCTCCAAAGGGCAGTTTCCCCACTGTAGCTTTTGACTGCGTCCCCATTGCTGGCAGCATTCTACCTGGCACAGTGGTGGGTACTTGACACTATTAAATCGATGTCATTTCAAGATGGTTGCACAGAGGGGGGAAAATGGCCAACGTGAGGCTCTGGTAAAATGCCAGGCACGTAGAGGGTGATGGGTAAGTCACAGAGGTGACCATTACTATCGGTCTAGGAAGGAAATATCGCGGAACAAAGAACAAAAAGAGTGGAGGCAGCTGGTGGGGGATTAGGAAGGAAGACGGGCCAGTCAGGTGGTCAGCCCGCCATCTTGGTGGCCGGCGCCGGCCATTGGGGCGGTGGCTGTGGCCAAGTGGCAACATCCTGCGCCAGCACTGATTTCTCCTCTCCCTCCCCCCCCCCCCTTGTGTCCCCTCTGCAGCTGGAGCTCTCGAACACCGCCGTCCTGCACCAGATGAGGCGGGACCAGGTCACAGACACCTGCCGGGCCAACAGCGCCGTGAGCCGCAAGCGGCGGGTGCTGACCCCCAACGACCTGAAGCACCTGGTGGTGGACGAGGACCACGAGCTCATCTACTGCTACGTGCCCAAGGTGGCGTGCACCAACTGGAAGCGGCTCATGATGGTGCTGAGCGGCCGGGGCAAGTACAGCGACCCCATGGAGATCCCGGCCAACGAGGCTCACGTGGCGGCCAACCTCAAGACCCTGAACCAGTACAGCATCCCCGAGATCAACCACCGCTTGAAAAGCTACATGAAGTTCCTGTTCGTGCGGGAGCCCTTCGAGCGGCTGGTGTCGGCCTACCGGAACAAGTTCACGCAGAAGTACAACACGTCCTTCCACAAGCGCTACGGCACCAAGATCATCCGGCGCCAGCGGAAGAACGCCACCCAGGAGGCGCTGCGCAGGGGCGACGACGTCAGGTTCGAGGAGTTCGTGGCCTATCTCATCGACCCGCACACGCAGCGCGAGGAGCCCTTCAACGAGCACTGGCAGACCGTGCACTCGCTGTGCCACCCGTGCCACATCCGCTACGACCTCGTGGGCAAGTACGAGACGCTGGAGGAGGATTCCAACTACGTGCTGCGGCTGGCGGGGGTGGGCAGCTACCTCAAGTTCCCCACCTACGCCAAGTCTACGAGAACTACTGACGAAATGACCACGGAGTTCTTCCAGAACATCAGCTCCGAGCACCAAACGCAGCTGTACGAAGTCTACAAACTCGATTTTTTAATGTTCAATTACTCAGTGCCAAGCTACCTGAAATTGGAATAAAGGGGGTGGGAGAGGGAGAGAGTCGTGCTTTTTAATTTAAGATTTTTATTTGTCAAAAGAATTATATGGATATTGGGTTATTTTGTAAATTAATATTTCTTTGGGAATGATGCTGCGAGCAGCATGGTGAGAATTATTTAAAATCCTTAGTAGGGAAGGACGGCTGTCTTTGCAGGGGGATGGGATGGGTGTCCTTGGTTTTAGACGGGAATACTGCAACGCTGTCTCAAAGGTTTCCTTGTGCTCTGGTGAATTCCATGAATTGTGCATCCCGTAAATTCTAATTAATATTATTTATCGTTATTTAAACGTGGTCTCTGTAGAGATTTCTTTTTGTGGCAGCAAGATTCCGATGTCTTTGCAGAAGAAATGCGTGTGTTCTGTGCTTGCTGCAGCTCACGTGGGGGCACGAGTGCCCCCCCCCTTGCTAAGCGCTCGCGGAGCCAGCTGTGTGATAACACCCACCGCGAGGCCCATCGTGCCGCCATCTTGAAATTCCGTGAGAGATAAATAGAAATAGGCACCTTTGCAAGGGACTAATTCTGGATAGATTCCGAACAACCCAGGAGCCCCCTGGCACTAAGAGAAGAAAAAAAAAAATGTGATTTTGTTTTTGTTTTTAACCCAAGGAGAAGAACTGATTGTAGTTTTGTTTTTTCCTTTCCTTTTCACCAGAAATAGCAGTTTGTTAGGATAGGCTTTTCTACAGAAACTTCTAACTGGCGGTGCCAGTTGTGACGGTGAAGTGGCTGTTGCTTTATAGTCAACAAGTATTTATTGAGCAACTACTATGTGCTCTGCCTAAGTTTAGGCCCCGCGGATGGAGCATTGAACAAAACCGATAGTCTTGGCCCTCAAAAAGCTTTATGTGAACGCAGTACCCAGCTCAGCAATTAGCAATCCCCTGATATTCATGGACTTACCATGAGGTTTGGGCTGTTTTGAACAACCCCAGAATGTCCGTGACCCCTACAGATTGGCCTTTCTCTCTGGCCCAGATTTGAAACACACTTAGAACAGGCCACTTCAGCTGATGAGTAATCCAAGTTCACTGCCCAACACAAGAGATGACAAAGATCCTGTGTCCACTCCGACGTATCCGTAGCATCTGGTTTTAAGCCCCGGAACAGATTTGCCAGGCGTAGCACGAGAGGGTGCTGTGGCTGGTTAGTGATGTCCTGCCTTGGGCGAGGGAAGGGGAACGTTCGCCAAGTGCCTGTCGCGTCAGTCCCGCGTCCACGTCTCCGGGTGGAAGCGTTCTCTCTTCTTGGCCACGGGCGAGAGTGCGGTGACGTGGCAGGCCTTGGCCGTGTGGGATCCGCAGAGGCCCGGCGTGTCTCCCTCGTACAGATCCGAGGCGGGCCATTCGTACACACAGGCCCAAGTCCTCCAGAGGCTGAGACCATCAACACCTTTGCGGCCACCGTGCATGAGCAAGGACAGCCTTCCGTGACGGCAACCCACGTCCCCATTCCTCCGGAAGTCCGGATACGGTCCGCTTCCTGTTCCTTGCTAATGCGCATCTGCGCACGCTTCTCATTTCCAGCCATTTCGATGCCTTGGTTGAAGTTTGAGCCACATCCCTCGTAGAGCTAGGGTGTGAGTTGGTAGCAGCTCCTGTATATAATAATTATAGTTCTAATAATAGGGGGTCGGGTGGGATGGGTGTGGGGTTTGCTTTTTGTTTTTGATGCAGTATATAGCGAAGGGGTGAGACTATTCTAAACAAGCAAAAACTGAATAATTTATTCACAGAAACGATTCAAATTGTAAAGCTCACAGCCGACTCAGCCACAGCTGCCACGTCTCACCGAGAATATTATTTTGTTGAATGTGAGTGAGGTGTGCACTGGAGAGGGTGGCCAAGGCTTTTTATAGAATGTTATGTACCTTCTTCCAGGCTCTCTCCCCTTGGGGAAGGGCACAGCAACTGTGTCCTCCACGGATAGAGATGTTAGGCAGTATGTTTTACTGAACAGAGTGACAGACCTCAACTGTCCCTGGAGTTGGGAGTCTGGGTCCTGTTTCCGATCAGGGGACCCTGTCCTCAGAAACAGCGCTTCTGCTAATGACACGTTGTCCAGCGTTTCCTGATATGTGTCCCACAGAACAAAGCTTCTAGGGGGTGTAAAGTTAGTGTGATGCCACAAAGGGGAAAAAAATGCGTTTTGGGGGTCACATACCCTTGGGAAACAAAGTTAAGTCAATTTCCTTTCTACGGGACTTTTCAGAGCCTGGATGTGTGCTGTGCGTTGTGAATCCCCCAAAGCATCATTGAGTTGGTGGCATTTTCTGAACTTTTGTGACCAGGTTACTCTGTTTCACACATCTCACAGAGATGCTGCACAGAAGATACTCTGGTTAGGTTGATTTAGCAGATCTGAGGTCTTCAAGGATAAAACTACTTCCCTGACCCTTCTCAAAAACAAAACAATAGAACACCAGTCTCTATCTGGTTTATAACAACAGAGGTACTTTATCAAATGAATGAAACTTTTACGTCAGTGCAATGGTTTTAATCCTGGATTCTACCCTGGGCGATGATTCCATCCCTGCCAAAAGGGAGCAGGGGATTGTCTTGGGTGGTGTGGACACAGAAAGGGAGGGAGGGGTGGCATCAGGCCACAGAGTGGTCCCCTTACTCCTCAAGCCTTAGGTTGCTCAATGCAAGCAGAGTGGGCTCAACCCTTGACAAGTACTTCTTCGATTCCAGAGTTTAGAGTTGCTCACCATGTGCTTTTTCGGTTTTTCCGATGGAAATTCACGTAGATCTCCCAAGTTTTGTGTGCCTGCCGCCATGTTTGTTGGGTTGCGTGAGCTTGCTCGTGCCGTGTGCAGAGTACCGCCTTTCACCATCTTCTCTCAAGTGAAAAGGACTGTCCTCCAAGGGACACGACTTCAGTGTCGTTCTGCAACGAGGGACTTTTCCCCTTGTGTTTTATGTTCACACTTTATTTTCTAATGGCATAAAAACTTTTTAAGAAATTGAATCAACTGTTCTGCAGAATGTAGAAAGTATTCTGTGTCCTTGGTGTGAAAGAATCCATGGGTAAAAATGTGCCTGGGAAGCAAAAGCTTGTGTTTTGGGGTTTTTTTTGGGTTTTTTTTTTGTTTTGTTTTGTTTTTTTGTTTTTTTAAGGAAAACTGTTTGAAAACGCTTTTCATTGCATGCTTAGCTGGAGAAAAGTACAGGCAGGTGTCCTATCTCCAGGCCACTTTTCAAAGGTGCTGCTGTGTTTTCAAAACCAGGTACAGTGAGGGTAGTATTTACAAGGACATTCCTGCTTAACCTATCCCTTTGGTTGGAAAATGCTAGAATATTAGCCACAGGGTTTGAATTCCGGCAGCTTCTCCAGACAATGCCACCCTCCCCCCATCTGCCTCCCCAGCTGGTCTGGGAAGAAAGGCTTCTGCTGACCTGTGGTTGTCTCAGAGGGGACCTTCCCGTCTCCTTCCTACCCAGGTGAGCTTCACCCTCCTGAGAGCAAGGGTGTGGAAGCACAAGGAGCTACTTCCTGCTGGTAGAAAGTTCTCAGAAAAAAAGCAAGTTGCTCACACACTTAGATGGTGGGGTCTGGACCACTGCTGAGTTAGTGATTACAGAAGTTCCTGTTCTAACCTGGCAAAAAGCCAAGGGACTGTCCCTGGTGGGTGAGAGAGCAACTCTCTCGCAGACTAGCCCTGCCCTACACACACACAATCTCAGCTGCCCTGTTCTGTGCAGTCCTTGTGACCAGAATCCCTTCCTCGCCCACTCCTATGTCAGCCGGACTGACCGTATGGCTCCCCCAAGTTCCTACAAGTCCCCCCAAGTTCCTACGACCAGCACTTCTTCCAGCCTTTTCTCATCACGACTGACTGGACCCTATGAACAGGCAACAGGACCACCATAACCAGCTTGCCCCTTGGCTGTTCACAGGCGAATTTCAGTTTGCTACTCTTTATCAGGTACAGAAGGAGCCTCCCGTACTATTTTCTTATGAGCATGCTCAGTATGGTATATGCACATATAATTTAACATCTTTGTGGAGTGTGATTTTTTTTTTTACATATTTGTATGCAGTAGAGGGCTTGTTTTAGAAAACTCTCCCTGTATCTTACTGTACTGTTCAAGAAAGCTGAATTCCACATTGCCAACAAAAGCGTGAAATGTTCATGAACCTTCCTCCTGGAAAAGCCATTCAAGCCTGATTATTTTTCTAAGTAACTTCAATTAAATTGAAGAAGAAAAAAAAAAAAAAGCTTCTCTCTGTGTATGGTTTCTTCATGGCTCATTGACAAAAGACTGTAGGGATTGGGTGGGCTGTGTTCCTTAGTGTGTGGGGAGCCCTGTTCGTGTGCACCAAAGGATGGGGAGAGAGAAACAGAGACGTGGACCCCGTTGGCAGTCTTGGCCATGGTAAAGGCCGCCACCGATCTGAACCCTTCCTGTTTAGTGGATGAAGAGAAGCTTTCTTCCTTCCTGTTTTGCCTACAAATTCTGCAGAGTGATGCGTGCCCCATGATCATGCAGTCCCACCATCCATGGGAAAAACAAGGAAACAGAGTCTCTGAGAGGTTAAACGACTTTGGTGACAAAGCCAGTGTTCCAGTGTGGGTTAATGTGCCTTTAGAGGCCCATGCTCTGGCCACCAGACGACTGCCACTAAACGGCTGTCTACTGTTCAGAAGTTGCAGACCTGCCCTGTGGACTCCCAATTTTCCAGGTCCAAATCCATTCCTTTCCAGATGCCCCAGATAGCTTTTTTTCTGCTCCCTTGATGGGCATATTTTGGCTTTATTGATAGAAATGACTTACCTACTTATTTATATTTTGCCAAAGCTGTTTCTCTATTCTAATTTCTTTAAAGGTATTACCTAAACATTTAACATGAGAATATTGGATTTAAAAATGTATCCCATTCTCATCCGTGCCAGATACGGTTTGTAATATGTCCACCACCAGTGGAGTGTCCATCCACCCCCAGAGGCCAGCTCCCCCCATTCCTGGTGTCCCGGTCGTCCTTGCTCTGGTCCCATCTGCTTGGGAGATGTCCAGACCACGGAGCTTAGTTGTCTCAAGTTAATGGAGAATGCATTCCTTTTTAATGTAATAAGTGGACATAACTTGGTCATGTCCTGTCCCTGACTCATCTGGGACAGTGGGAAATGTCAGTGGGAAGCAAGGCTGAACGAGAACATCTCCAGTCTTCGATAATTCTCGGAATAAGACTGAAATGCCCTCTTGTCAGTGGCTAATCGGTCAGTATTTCTGATGGTGGCGGTGGTGCCCTCTGACATTGTAGAAGCCACAAAAACTAAGGAGCCTGTGGCCTAGAACGTTGTCGGGGCTGGGCCAGGGTGAGGTCATTATTGACCCACATCCAAGTGAACAGTAGCACCAGGCAGAATCATTAGCACCCAGTGCCCAAGTGTCCTTTCTTGGGAAGAGTTCCCCTTTCTCAAGTTGGATCTTTCCTACATTTCTGGTGTTCGAATAACTTTTATGGTAATAGACATTGGCTGATGTAAGAAAATAAGGCATCGGCAGCTCCAGATCAGCCCCCAAAGTGTTTTCATTTTCTCAAAGAGTCACAAGATCCAAAAAGACTAGGAACCATTGGCCCGGAAGACATTTGAGGCAGCAGACCCCTGAGGGCTTGGTGGAGAACAGATCTCTGGGGAGGGAAATCCCTCTCGCAGTGCAGTTCTGAGCTTTGCACAGCTGGTCCCCACATTCCTGCCGGCACATTGTGGTCAATGGCTATGGCCCCTTGGGGTCCTAGAGGACTTACAGGAAGTGGGAAGACTAGTCCAGTCTACGTTCACCAAAGGGAGTTTATCAGACATCTTGGGTCTAGTGTTTCCAATATGAAACGGTAAGGGGGAGTCTAGCAAGACTGACATGGGAAACAAACAATCTTTCCCCCATTTTACAATCCTCCCCCGGCACCAACGTCTTCCCCACTTCACAACAACCCCTGGATAGAACAGTCGGACTAGAAGCAGCCTGCTGATTTCAAACACATAGCTGGCGAAGGACTATGTACAAATATACTGCCTCTTTGAAAGAGGAAAACAGTAATAGCTGAATTATTTATCTCAGTTGCGATAAATAAGAACCCTTGACGTTACTAGCCCTAGTTCATCCACCAAGGGGCCGTGTGTCCCCTAGAGGTAATCACTTCCTGTTTGGGCCTCACTTCCCTCACCTGTGAAATGTAAGAATTGAGCTAGATGTGTGATTTTAAATTAAAAGGAAAAACGAGCCTCTTAATTTTTTTTTGTATGTTAAACGCTCATCTGTAAACTAGATGAAGCAGAGGTGCTGTGATTGACTAGTTCGAGGACCATCTGAGCTTCTTTTCCCCATAAAGTTCCTGTGGACCTCCATGGCCCCCTTGGGTTGTAGGGAACACAGTTTGGGAACCATAAGTTAGGTGACCTCTGAGCCCTTCCAACTGTGACATTCTCTAAATGATTGGCCCAAATCCTCCTCTGTGGCTCTTTATGCCAAAGAGGTTGATTAGCAATTAGATGACACCATAGAGGCGTCAACTGCTTCAAGAAGGGATATAAAGGGAACAGCATGAGAAGAAGATTAAGATGGAAAAAAAGAAATAAGGAAAAAGGAAAATAAAAAGGTAAAGGCGATGCAGGAAAGAAAGAGCTCACACCCAGATTCCAGGTGGGAACCAAGGTTTAGACTCCTCTTTCCAAATGGTCTACCAAGGAAATGCAGGCTCCCAATTCCTATTTGAAATGCAAGAGACTGGAATAAAAACCATTCTCTGTATTAATCTTTTTTAATTTTCGGTGTTTGTTTTTTAAAATAATAGAGTGCATCCATGGGGCGCCTGGGTGGCTCAGTCAGTTAACCGTCCGACTTCAGCTCAGGTCACGATCTCACGGTCCGTGAGTTCGAGCCCCACGTCGGGCTCTGGGCTGATGGCTCAGAGCCTGGAGCCTGCTTCCGATTCTGTGTCTCCCTCTCTCTCTGCCCCTCCCCCGTTCATGCTCTGTCTCTCTCTGTCTCAAAAATAAATAAAACGTTAAAAGAAAATTTATAAAATGGTAGAGTGCATCCAAAAAAAATAAAAATAATAGAATGTGCCATTATGGAAGAATGGAAAAGCCTTGGATTTCACATTGGTTTAGACAAACCATCAGCTGGAGAAGGTATTTATGGCTGAGGCCAGCCCTGGATCTCTACCTGACAGATCAAGCCAGAAACAACTTTGTGCCTGGAACCAAACTAGCAACAAGATGAAGGGGAAATGCCTGAAGCAGAAGTGAAGGAAGAAAGGACCTCTGTCTAAAGGAATCATACCTGGGGCGCCCGGGTGGCTCAGTCGGTTAAGCCTCCGACTCTTGATCTTGACTCAGGTCACCATCTCAGGGTTCGTGAGATCAAGCCCCGCATCAGGCTCTGTGCCATCTGTGCTTGGGACTTCGTCTCTCCTCTCTGCCCCTCACCTGCTTATGCTCTCTCGCTCTCTCAAGATAAATTAATAAAGGAATGATACCTATACACTGAGCTTGTTTGCTCAAAAAGCACAGATTCAACTGTAGGTGGCTTGGGAATGTTTCCTTTTAATATCGTTTCTTCCAAAGGTACATAGTTTCATAAAGAAAGCTGACCATAAAAGTGGCTAACTTATTAACTCATAACATTTACCGCACGGTGTTAAATGCTTTCCATCTCCTCCTCACACCGACCAGCAAGGTGGATGCCTGGACCCTTTTTGCAGGTAAAGAAGCAGAAGATTAGAATAAGTAACTTCTGCTAAATCACTCGTCTAATAAGTGGCAGAGCCAGAAATAAACCCAGGTCGGGTCGACTCCTGGCCCACCAAAATTGGCATCACTGGTGGGCCAAGAGGGGAAGCGGACAGAAGTCCAGACTTGGGGGATGACGGTGCTGCAGACAGACATGGGAAGAGATGAAAACTTTAGCCAAAGTGGGCAAAAGCTGAAAGTTGAAAAGTTGAAAGACACTAAAGGGAAAACAAAAGAGCTGTGAAGACAAAAAGGGGAAAGTTCAGACTAACAGTCACAGGCAACTAGACGGTCTATTAAGTTTCTGCCTGTGTTGTTGAGCTAGGACAAACTAGCTCCCCTCCCGTGTGTCCCCTTTACCCCTCACACCGCAGTCACACCCCACCCTCCGCACACCAGATGCGAGGCGTTTTCTCTGCAACACCAGCTGGGTGTCCTTCAGTTCAACTCAATTCTGACATTATCTACCTGGAAATAGTGTCAGACACCACAGGTTAAGGGCTCAGTCTTGCAAGACACTAACCCCCCACTTCAGATGCCAGTCACAAGTCCTAATTGTCACCTGGACTTTTGACCCATTGGCTATAAAGCGGAGGTTCCCATGACCCCTTCTTCAAGTTAGATGAATTTGCTACGGTGTCTCACGAAACTCAGAAAAACAGTCTCCTAACTGCTTATCGGTTTATTATAAAAGAATATGGCGGGGCGCCTGGGTGGCTCAGTCGGTTAAGCATCTGACTTTGGCTCAGGTCCTGATCTCACGGTTCATGAGTTCAAGATCTGTGTCAGGCTCTGTGCTGACGGCCCAGAGCCTGGAACCTGCTTCAAGTTCTGTGTCTCCCTCTCTCTCTGGCCTTTCCCTGCTCTCACTCTGTCTCTCTCAAAAATAAAGAAGCCTTTAAAAAATTTAAAAAAAAAAGAATATGCAGATGGAAGAGATACACAGGGCAAGGTTTGGGGAGGGGCACAGAGCCCTCCACGCCCTCTCTAGGCGTGCCACTCTCCCAGGATCTCCTAGTGTTCACCAACCTGGAAGCTCGCCAAACTTCACACTTTGGGGATTTTTACGGAGGCCTCATCGTGTAGGCACGATCGATCATCAACTCCATTTCTAGCCCTTCTCCCCTCTCTGGAGGATGGGGAGTGGGGCTGAAAATTCCAAGCTCCTAATCATGACGTGGTCTTTCTGGTGAGCAGCCCCCATCCAGGAGCCCACCAAGCGCCACCTCAGTAGAGCAAAAAGTACTGCTATCACCTAGAAAATTCCAAGGGATTTAGGAGCTCTGTGTCAAGAACCGGGTCAAAGACCAAATATTGCAACCACAGAAGCTCTCTCTGTGTGCTCTGGTCACTCAGGAAATTACAAGGGTTTTAGGAGCTTTAGGAACCAGGGTAGAGACCAATGTATATTTTTTCTATTGTCTCACAGTTGTCTATTACAAGTATCTGGCCAAAATAGCTGGACTGATTATCAGCAAATTCAGACAAACTATTCCTAAAGGTCGGACTTTAACTAAAAGCCAGTGGCAAGAATGAAATTCCAGCTGGGGGTCTTGGAGGAGGCCGTGAGTCTACCGAACGGAACGCATATACTATATGTATTCTCACAGTCCGAACCAAACAAGCCAATCTGTGTTTCAAGCATAAGCCCTAGGGGTGCCTGGGTGGCTCAGTCACTTGAGTGTCCGACTTCAGCTCAGGTCACGATCTCGTGGTCTGTGAGTTCGAGCCCCGCGTTGGGCTCTGTGCTGACAGCTCAGAGCCTGGAGTCTGCTTCGGATTCTACGTCTCCCTCTCTCTCTGCCCCTCCCCGGCTCGTTCTCTCTCTCTCTCTCTCTGTCTCTCTCTCTCTCTCTCTCTGTCATAAATAAATAAACATTAAAAAAATTTTAAAAAAGAAAAAAAAAACCATAAGCCCTAAACCAGGTTTCAAGCGCAGCTGTTCAGGATGAAGAGATTGTGTTCAAGCAGCTCTTACCTACACTGCACCGTGCACCCTGGGTCGAGCAGCAGTGGGACAAGCGAACTTTCTAAGCAGGGTGGAGAGGCCAGACAAAAACAGCTTACTTAAGAGAGAGGCTGACGGGCAGGTGGGAGTATCTGGGGGACAGAAACCGCTTTGGACGTCCCTCTGTCTTCACAGCCCGCTCTGCATGGTCAGGCTCTCTCCAGACATGTACAGGATTACTCCAGCCCTGGGGCAGATCTCCCGTGAGCTGACTTCCTAAGCTTCCCCACGCCTTCTAGAAACCTGCAGCTGTGAGGGGATTGAATCATTCATTTATTCGTCCTCTCACTCATTCACTCAAACTTGTGTTAGGCATTGTCTATGTCAGACCCTGTGCAGGATGCCAAGAATGTGGGAATTCTTAGGACTCGCGCTCAAGTGGAGAACACAGAAATGTTAACAGATTGTTACAGGATAATTAAAATATACACAAAGATGAAACAGCAGACCATCCTCGGGAAAGACGTGATAACAAGTCAGTAGCGGGAGAAATGGAGAGAAGGCGAGAGATTGAAGCAGCGGCTCTGAATCAGGGGTGACTCTGTCCCCAGTGGACAGATCTCCACAAAAGAGAATTGTCCAGCTCAAAAATGCCTGAATGGGAGAAATGCCAAGGAGGTAGAATCTGTGGCTTTTAGCGACTGATCGATGTGGGGGTGAGGGAGAGGAAATGAGGAGGCAAGCAGGCTTGGCACGTTCCCAGCTTGGGAGATGGTAGCTGGAGACGGTCCGTTAATGGGGGTCAGGGAATCGGGCACAGAAACAGGTTTCTGGAGGGGTCATGACTCCAGTACGGGGCGTGCTTAATTAAGTTCACGCGGGACATCCAGAGGGAGATGGATAAGTGGGTCTAGAACCCTACTACTCAAACTGTGATGCGTGGACCAGCGGCATGATACTACTTGGGAGCTTGCTAGAAACACCGTGTTTCACTCAGCCCTCCTGCATTTTGAGAAGCCAGGTGATTCATGTGCACATTCACATTGGAGAAGCATTCTTCCAGAGCACAAGAGACAGTCTGAAGTAGAACCGTAGCTTCAGGGAAGGGGGATTTCTCATAGTATTGCTTATTCCTCCAGCGACCCTAAGATGTGGGTACGATCGGGGCCACGGGTTGTATAGCGTCTGGTTGTACAGGTTGTGCACTGCACAGACGTGCCTAGCTGAGGATGGGGCAGACAACTGATATTTACCCTGAAGGAGAGGATGCATTTCTCTTACTCTACTTGCCAAGTCATGGGCACAGGGGCTGTGATCACCCAGAAGGTTTCCGTCCTAATTTGCGCAAAAGCTGGTGGTTTCCGTGATATGATGGTTACCCTATTCTCTTCACAGAAAAGCCCTGTGGCCTAGCAGTGGCCCTGGATATAATTCGGTTCCACACCCCCTTATCTGCAGTTTTGAAATCTATAACCCTTGAAAACCAAAAGTCTTTTTATAGATTTACAGCAGGCTCACTCGGCAGCAAAACCTGACCTAAACTAACGTGAGGCTAATTATAGCCTTTATTTATCCCACTTACTGTAAATAGCGATACATTTCCCTGCAGAAATATTAATGTGTTTCGTGATGGGAGACAGCCCTGCGGCCTCCTGGAGTATTAGGTAACACGCGCGGTTTGTGCAGCATTATTTTTCTGAAATTTGACAATTTCTGAATCCTAAAACACACCGGGTCCAAGCGTTGCAGAAAGGAATGGTCAACTTGTACTACCCTCATTTTACAGATGGGGACACTAAGGCCCAGAGAGGTTAAGTACGTGAGGGAGCCAAGGTCCAAACCTCCTGCTCTTTCTGCACCACGCTAATTCCAAGAAGCTTATTGAGTACGACGCTGGTCGGTACACAGTCCTGGCCCAACCCTCATAGGTAAATGTGAATTTTCAGACAGAAACATAGGCGAGAGACGCCAGGATCTGTGTTTGTTCCGGTCTCTCGTGACACAATGCCAGTCCCTGCACTTGAACCGTACATTGCCAAACAAGCCTCCAGGTGTTCTGACAGCACTGAGCCCAAAGCCAGGACCCCCATCTGGAAGCATCCATCAGCTTCCACCTCCCTGGCAGACAACAGAGAATCCCAGCGATTTTGCAAAAAAACGAAAGCAAGCGAATTCTCGTTGGATCTGTGATTGATACAATACAAACGAGAGCAAAACAGCAGGGACCGCATTCTGCTGCGCTATTCTTATGCTGCAGATGGAGGTCTCCAGCAGCAGCAGCAAGATCCAAATGCCAATTCCTTCTTGAAAAGACATCCGCGTGCTTTGGAGAACAGAGTGCCTGTCATCTCTTCCGAGCCAGGGGCCGCTCCTGATTCCTCGGCTCCCTCAACAAAGAACAGGCTTCATTCTCCTCCCAGAAAGGAACCTGGAGCTAGAAATGATTAGCCTGATAAGAATCAGCCTGTCCTCCTCTCTGAAATTTTGCAAACTCTAAAATTACACGTATGTGATATCGTCGTAGCTGTATTCTTCTCTCTCGAGCTCACACGTTGGGATGTGTTGCCACGAGGTAAATGTTGGAAATTTGGCATCTTGTCACTCAAATCCATGATTACCGATTCTCTAGTTCAATGAACTTAGGCTCTTTAATAATAATAATAAAAAAAAGTTTGTTCAAGAAAACCTTATTTAAAAATACTTCAGTGAATACTGAATCAAAATAATTTTCAGGTTCATTTCTGAGTCTTACCATTGTGGACACATGGATTAGACACTTTTGTGTGTTTATTGACATTATATTATTTTATAAACACTTTTACATATCTTCTCCGGAGAAGTGCTCATTCAAATCTTCTGCCTATTTTGAGAATTGGCTTGTTCTTCTTGGTATCAGTTTGTGGGATTTCTTTATAAATGTTGCACAAGAGTCCTTTTCAGAAACGTGTTTTGCAAATCTTTTCTTCCAGTCTGTCGCTTGCCTCTTTGTCCTTCCTAATAGCATCTTTCGAAGACGAAAAAATTTTAATTTTGATGAAGTCCAATGCGTGGATGTTTATTTTGTGGCAGATGGTGTCCTATGTGACCTTTGCCCCTCCCTGAAGCCTTCAAGGTTTTCTCCAGGGCTTTCTTACAGAGACGTTAAAGCTTCCGCTCTCACATTTAAGTCTAGATTCGTTTAGTTAATTTTGCGTACGGTATGAAGGGTCCTAATTAAGACTATCTGGATATTCAGCTTTTTGAGTGCCATTTATCAGAAAAAAACAGTATTTCTCTCCTGTTGGTGCTTTGTCAAAAACCAAGTGACCACATATATGTGGGTATCTCTCTGGATTCTATTCTGTTCCACTGACATCACAGCGTCGTAATTAGTATAGTTTCATAGTTAGCCTTGATATCATGTAGTATCGTTTCCCCCAGCAGGTTTGTTTTTTTGTTTGTTTATAGCACTGGCTCTAAACTCCGACACAAGGTTTAATAGAGGCGGTTAGGAGGAAAGCACTCCATTGTTGACTATAACGTATGATGCCAGCTAGAGGTCTTTGGCAAGTGCCCTGTATCAGCAAACTGAGGTGGCCAATTTTCTATTTTGTTAAGGATTTTGCATCTGTGTTCATGGGAAATATTGTCCTGTAGTTTCCTTTTCTTATAATGTCTTCACCTGGTTTTGATGTCAGGAGAATGCTGACCTCATAACATGACTTAGGAAGGGCTCCTTCTTCTATTTTCTGGAAGAACCTGTGTAGACATTATAATATTTCTTCCTCAGATGTTAAGTAAAATTCACCTGTGAAGCCATCCGAACCGGGAATTTTCATTGCGTCATTGCTGGAAGACCTTTCATTATGCATCCATTTTACTTAATAGATACATGATTAATTAAGCTATCTAACTTTTCGTGACTGAGTTTTGGTAGTAAAAAGCCATTTAAGGTGGTTTTAGACTGCTTTTTATCCTAGAACTAATTAAACCCCATTTGGAAGATGTCACCTTTCCAAGGACCCTACTTAGTGCCCTGAATATTCAGTGGGATCTTTCACTCCGGTAGAGGAGAAGCAAATAAACCCCAGCACCGTGTAACTTTTGGAATTATTTCCTTGGGAGTTGTTCTTGTCCAGCCTTGTGGGATTTTACTCGACACAGGCACTCACGGGCATTTAGTCAAAGACTTAAGAAGACCCCTGTCTAAATTCCGGAAGCTCTTTCTCAGCATGGCTCTCCTCACTTGGGTACCCTACTCTGCCAATCCTAGCCCCCTTGGCCTCCCAGGACATCAGTCCGTCTCCTCAATTCACAGGGACTGGTTGGCTGGGTCTGGGATTCTCCTTGGTGAGCCACACCCTGCAAATTACCTCCCAACAGAGGGACTTGAAAATGGCGGACCTCATCTCAACTGTTCTCTTTCCTCAGGGATCCCAGTCACTTTCGGCCTGCTGTCTGGTGTCTGAAAACAGTTGATTCCTAGCCTTTGTCCATTTTTCTGGTTTGTGTGTGTGGGAAGGTAATTCTGGACTGCGTTCATCCCTCATGGTCCAATGCAGACGTCTGCTTGTTGCTTCAATAGCTGTAGCTTATTTAATTAACCCCTTCCCACTGAGAATCTGGAGTAGTTCTCTAATTGTTAAAACAAAATTATAAAGAATGTTTTTCTTTTTTTACAATGTTCATATTGGCAAGCTTTTTTTTTTTTTTTTAAGGATATTTCCTGGAGTTTCGGCAGCAATACCAGAACAAAGGATTTGAACAGTTTCATAGTTTGTGTTACTGGCCCCAGTTTTGTAACTGGCCCCAGACAGAAGAATACCATTTACGGTGTCACTAGGCAATTGAATACATATTTCTTCTTGATTGCCAGCACTGGGCTTTATCACTTTATTTTTGTTAGTTAAAACCATGATTAATGGTGCCTAGAAGGTACCTCAATTTAGTATTTTTTTTTCTTATACTGCTAAGAAAATTATGCGTTTTCCCATTAGATAATCCAATATCTGAATTTTCTCCTAGAAATGCTTCATGTTCGTCAGCCTCGATGACGCATCGAGAGGAATCACGTATGTTTTCCCGTCGTGGGACCTCATTACATAGTATACGATAGCAGGCTCTCCTCAGCTGTGCTCTTCACAGAGCATTTAGTTTACATGGGACTTTCTCTTGTAAGTGTGACGCTTTCAGCAGCAGATAATTAGATTTTGTTCGTAATTTTGTCAGTGGCTCTTTACCAGATTTCAGCTTCTCAACTTAAATGTAAGTGATACATCTAGATTTTTGTCACCACTTTCTAAATACATTTTTCATCGCTACAGTGGCTTGCTCTCTCTTTTTATTTGCAGGGTGAATTGTAACGTCTCGATTTCACTTCATTCTGCTCTCAAACTACGGGACTTGTAAATTCGTGTGTTGTGACCCCCACATTCCTAGTGCCTGCCACAGCGTCTGGCACACTGATATAGTCATTTAAAATATAATTCTGGTTTTTTTTTTTAAGTTTATTTATTTTTGAGAGCGAGAGAGTACAAGCAGAGGAGGGGCAGAGGGGGTGGGGGACAGAGGATCCGCAGCCGGCTCTGTGCTGATAGCAGAGAGCCCGACGCGGGGCTCGAACTCCTGAACTGTGAGATCATGCCCTGAGCCGTGGTCAGAGGCTTAACGGAGTCACCCGGCGCCCCGTTTAAAATATAGTCATTGGGGGGCGCCTGGGTGGCGCAGTCGGTTAAGCGTCCGACTTCAGCCAGGTCACGATCTCGCGGTCCGTGAGTTCGAGCCCCGCGTCAGGCTCTGGGCTGATGGCTCGGAGCCTGGAGCCTGTTTCCGATTCTGTGTCTCCCTCTCTCTCTGCCCCTCCCCTGTTCATGCTCTGTCTCTCTCTGTCCCAAAAATAAATAAAAAATGTTGAAAAAAAAAAAATTTAAAAAAATAAATAAATAAAATATAGTCATTGGGATCCTACCAGGAATGCAGTGGAGACCAGGTGTGTGGATTAACCCAGAAATCTGAAATCTCTTTAAGAGTCGGGTTTGTATCTGTGCTTCTCTTGCTTCTGGGGACCGATGTGCAGAAGTTGGTATGCTGACACTAACTGCATGATGGGAATGTCCCCCGTGTCAAACGGGCAGTGCTCCCCACGAGGGTCCTTGCAGCTGTGGGATCTGGGGTTGATAACGTGTTGCCTTACCTCTTACCAACCCCCTTTTGACTTCCAAAAGAAAGGTCAACGTGGCCTATGGTAAAGGTCAGGTGAAAGGTCAACCCAGCCAACCTGCAGAAACACGGACAGCCCCCCAGCTCTTAGCTTCAGATACGTGTTCTCCAGAGCCTTCCCTTGCTGTTCTCTATACTTACAGGGGTGAATTCCAAGTTTGTTTTCTTCTTCTACCCCTCAATGTTTTCTTTCTTCTTACGTCCCTGGAAAAGCCTCTCTTTAATTCTGAGGTTTCAACTCTTCCCCCAGCAGCTCTCTTTGAGCACCGTTCCTACATGGATGTCAAGGTCGTTCCTTCCCAGTGACTTGAGATTGCCGTTCAGGTCATGATATCGATCTGGAATGACTTCTGATTGACCCTGCCTTTTTGTCTGGAGCCCTCAGCACTGTTGGGAACTTCTTGTTCTATTTATTTTATCAAGTACCTGCCAGGACTCCCGAGGTCTGTCTGTCTTGCTTGCTTTTGTGATTTGGACCTGATTTAGGGCCGCCGTCCAGGTGCACCTTCCGCCCTATGCCGTGGTGCTACATGCTGATGCAATAGCCCTCTTTTACACTTTTATAGAACTGCCAAACTCTGTGTTCACACGAAATCCCGTGCAGATGTCCAGTCTAAAAAGGGGACACGTTGGGGCGCCTGGGTGGCTCAGCCATTTAAACGTCCAACTTCAGCTCAGGTCACCATCTCGCGGTTCGTGAGTTCCGGCCCCGCGTCGGGCTCTGTGCTGACGGCTCGGAGCCTAGAGCCCGCTTCGGATTCTGTGTCTCCCCCTCTCTCGGCCCCTCCCCTGCTCACACCGTCTCTCTCACTCTCAAAAATAAACATTAAAGATTTTTTTAAAGGAGACACAGAGGAGCCTCTTTGGTGGCTGGCGGTGGTAGGAGGGGGCTGAGGAGGTCTGGAGCCTTCTCGACCGCTTCGCCCTGCAGAGGAGCTCCGAGAATCCAAAGGCTCCACTAAGGGTTTTAATCAGGCCGCTCTCGTGTCAGTCCCCCCTCCCCACCTCTTTCACTGTCCAGCAGGCTCGTTCGTGAGCCTCGGCTCTGGGTTTCACACCCGCTCCACTTTCCTTTTCGACAACCACCATTTCTAGCTTAATCTTTTACATTGACTCATAGCTTATCTCCCTTATGCTTCCTTGAGGGTCTTTGGAAATCTGGGCAGATTTGGTTAATTAAAAAAAAAAAAAAAAAAAAAAAAAAAAAAGCTATTTATACTTAGGGATTGTGAAGAAGCCAGGAAAGAAGCGTTTGGGATTTTAAAAATACACATATGGGCTTCTTTTTATTTATTAACAGCTTTTATACATTTTCAATATCATTCCCTAAAGCAGCTGTTTCTGGGAGTTCTCTTTCACACCTGCCCGTCACTTCGAATTTCCATTTGCTAATTTACAAATCTGCAGCAGAAGTGATAAAAGCAAAGCACAAGGTAATTCTACTGACTTAAAATTTTACTTCTATACTTGCGAGTCATTCAGAGGCTCTGCGAATACCCAACCGGGGTCACAGAGAGACCACGAGCTTATTCTCCATTCCCTAAATACTGTTTGTGAGCCGTTAAGAATAATACAACATTCGCCAAACTCAGATTAGTTATGTTTGTATGTTTTTTCCTCCACTAGATTGTGAAACTCTGAAGGGAGCATTTTTCTCGTTATCCATTATCATACTTAGTAGGAAGTGAATAAGATGTGCTTAAATAGGAAAGGCATCATCTATTGATACATCTTAAAAGTCTTAAGAAAGCCTATTTAAAATCAATTATCTTGGCATAGGGGCAAATCTGACACGGACTGACTTAAAGAGGGGAAAGGGAGGGGCGCCTGGGTGGCTCAGTCAGTTGAGCCTCTGACTTTGGCTCAGGTCATGGTCTCATGGTTCTGTGCTGACAGCTGGGAGCCTGGAGCCTGTTCTGGATTCTGTGTCTCCCTCCCTGTCTACCCCTTTCCTGCTTGCACTCTGTCTCTCTCTTACTCTCTCTCTCTCTCTCAAAAGAATAAAATAAATAAAAAGGAAGCAAAAAAAAAGAGGGACAAGGGAATAAGGATTGTGCTCCTTTTTCTAGATGGAAAAGAACATCATGTTCACCACTGGTTTCGAAGAGGGTATATTTTCAGATGAAAAGTGGCTTTCCAAGTTAGGCAAATGGCAAAATGGCAGGGTTGACACAACACTGATAACCCTTAATGTGGAAAATACAAAAGGGAAAAATATCCAGACCGTATAGCCACGAGGGTAGCTTGCAATCATTATATAGTTGGAAGCCATTAGCTCTACGTTCAGTTTTGGCAAAAAGGATCCAACAGTAAACTCAAGCTCACTGTTAAGAATGTGCAACAACACGGGGGTGCCTGGGTGGCTCAGTTGGTTGAGCGTCCAACTTGGGCTCAGGTCATGATCTCAGGCTCATAGGTTCGAGCCCTGCGTTGGGCTCAGAGCCTAGAGCCTGCTTCGGATTCTGTCTCTCCCTCTCTCTCTTCCTCTCCCCTGCTTGTGCTCTGTTTCTCTCTCAAAAATAAACAAACATTAAAAAAATTAAAAAAAAAAAAAAAAAAGAATGTGCAGCAACACAGCACAACAGAGATGACTGTCCTCTTTCCGGGCCCTGGACACACGCTCACCCTTGTCTTGGTCCCATGAGGTCTGAGCTGCCTCACCTCAAATCGATCACTCAGGGCCTGGGAAGGAACCTGTGACACAATCAGCAGCTAGTTGGCCTGTATCATTAGGCTGGTGTTATTCAAGGTGCCGGGCAGGGTCATGAGTAAATTCCTACCAGGCTGAGTTTATCCATTTATTCATTCTACATGAATTTATTGAGACATCAAGAAATATCAAGATAAATAGATAACAGTACTTATCCTCAAGCTGGTCACAGATTTTAGGATAATAACAGTAAAATACGGTAATGACATAGCTGAGTATCTTGGGGGGATATCACGTTTGGACATGACATTTTATTACTGATGTTTGCCAGTCTCTGACTATTATTCCTGCCACTCAGTGTGGGAATGAGCGTCCTGCAATATACAATACACACACCACGCAGGATCCCAGAAAAACGACCTCCATAGAAATGCCCAATGATCCAAATTATCCTAACGTGAAACCCACCAGTCAACGAATGAAAGGCACGCCCCGTCTTACTCTCCAATGTGGCTGTTTAATCAAACAAGGAGGCCATTAGACTAGGGTATTTCTGATGCCATGGTGGCCTACAGAAGCAAACCAAAATCTAAGCCTATAAATGCCTCAGGTTATAAAATCAAAATGCTAAGCACAACCAATCATTAACAGCCAACTAAACTACAGCCGGTAGAATAATTTCCTTTCTTTGTTTCCACACTTGGCTCTCTGGAAGCCCTTTCCCGTCTCCCATCAGCCAAGCGAATCTTAATCATTTTCAGTTTGGCCCTACCCAATTCAAAGCAATTTTTGCTCAAACTCTTAACGTTTTTTATATGTCTCAGTTTATCTTTTTTTTTTTTGCGTTGTTGAATTTATTTTTTTTTAATATATGAAATTTATTGTCAAATTGGTTTCCATACAACACCCAGTGCTCATCCCAAAAGGTGCCCTCCTCAATACCCATCACCCACCCTCCCCTCCCTCCCACCCCCCTCTCAGTTTATCTTTTAAACAAAGTATACAGTTAGGAATCTCCAAATATTTGGGAAAGCCATCCAAAGGAAAGAGACAAAAATAAATCCAGAGGAAATAGGGATTAAAATAAACAAAACACCAAGTAGAGCTGTTATCCTCCAGGAGGTAAAAGAGGATATTGTATTCATAAAACAAGAAATGCCAAAAAACAAGGAGCAAATAAAGAGGACTGTTGGAAATTAAAAGCAGGATAGCCAAAATAAATTCAATTAAAGGATAAGGAGATAAGGAAATCTCACAGGAAGAAGATAAGAAGAAAGACAAGACAGGTAGCTAATCTATGCAGGAGGTAAAATTTCCAACTAATAGGAATTCCAGGAAGATAAAACAGTGAGTAGAAAACTATCAAAAATAGTACAAATTTTTCCAGAAGCAAGGAAAGGATTCTGTTCAGCACAATGAATAAAAAACACCTCCACCAAGAGGCATACCGCTATAAGGTTTCATAACACCAGGAACAAAAGCTTCAGGTAAAAGAAAATGAAGGCAAGCAGAAAACTCAAGGTACCGCATAATGAGGACGGCAGAAGGAAAAGTTACAATATAATGGGTGTTTTCTGATTGAAGAAGACACAGGACACAACTGAGTTTGCCACCTCGTTTTGCAGGAAACTCACTCACGTGAAAGCAACAAAGAATTGAAGAGAATAAAATCACAAAATTGCTGCGAATTGAAAAGGGCGCGGGCATCTGCATTCTTCAACTGTGACTACCGGGAGTATGGAAAGCAAATGGGGGAATGTGTGTGCGCGCACGCACACACACACACACACACACACACACACACACACACAGGGAAGGAGCCCCTCCCAAGATACACAGCATAGTTCTTGCTTCTGGGCATCTTCAGAGTCAGATGGTACAGAGGACAGACATGGGATGAAGAGCAGACATTGATGGAAATTTTAGAAAAACATCAAGTTTTTCTGGTTTTCAACACCCTCACCCCTACCAGTGATGGTGAGATTTGCACCACCACCACCCCCCCGCCCCGGACTGAAATCTGAGGAAAATGCTCCAAAAATTGGACCAGGACAACCTAGGACTCCTCCAGTGGTGGTTGAGTCCTCAAAGTAGAGAAAGCCATCCTCATTTGGACATTTTGGGGGAAGAAACTCAGTGTATCTGCCTGCTTTTAACCTGAATATGCTTTAGTGAAAGCTTCTAGTGAAGCCTACCGTTGGATATGCCCAGCAGCCCCCACCCAAGACACATGCACAGGCACACACACGTGCACACACACACACACGCATGGTATAAGTCAGCCCTCTCATTCAGGAAAGGGGCCACTGAAGACAGAGGAAAACATGCTAACTACCTAAATCGATGAACCAGTGTTTCGCTATTAAATACAAGCAGGTAACTAACAGTCACAGGACATGCAGGGAAAGGCTCCCGCACAGAGAAACAGATAAAATAATGGATGCTGTATATTCATCAGGGCTTTTAGCTGCAGAGCACAACATCCACTCTACCTGCGTGTATACAGGTATTCAATGGATATTTGACTTACCATGAACTGGGCACTATCTAGGTTTGGGAGTATGGCAATGGACAAAGTAGAGAGAACCCCTTCCTTAAAGTCAGGTATGTCCAGCCCTTCTAGCTGGAGAACAGCACATGCAAAGGCCCTGAGATGCAGTCAGACTTTGCCTTTGCCCAGGATGGCTTGGGAAGAGAGCAAAGGGAAGAGTGTTAGGAGAGAAGGTCACCACACGTGCCTTTCAAGTCATTATAAAGACTGTCTTGGGACACCTGAAAGCCTCAGTCGGTTGAGCATCCGACTCTTGATTTTGTCTCGGGTCACAATCCCAGGGTCGTGGGATCAGACCCCACATCAGTGCGGAGCCCGTTTAAGATTCTCTCTCTCTGGGTGCCTGGGTGGCTCAGTCGGTTGAGCGTCCGACTTTGGCTCAGGTCATAATCTCGCGGTTCATGAGTTCGAGCCCCACATCGGGCTCTGCACTAACAGCTCGGAGCCCGGAGCCTGCTTCGGATTCTGTGTCTCCTTCTCTCTCTGTCCCTCCCCTGCTTGCACTCTGTCTCTCTCTCACTCTCAAAAATAAATAAACATTTAAAAAAAGATTCTCTCTTCTTCTGCCCCTCCCCCCTTTTTAAAATTAAAAAAAAAAAAAGACTGTCTTTACTAGGGAGATGAGGAACCATTAGCTTTAAGCAAAAGAGAAAAATGATCTCTTTAAATGGGTCACTCTGGCCTTGCGTTGGATGTAGACCGTAGAGGGATAAAAATGGAGGAAGGGAGACCCGTGGGGGTGCTACTGCGATCATCCATATCAGAGAGGACAGTGGTTTTGTCCAGGGTGACTGTAGTGGAGAGGATGAGAAATGGGCCAATTTTAGAAATATCGTGAAGGCAGAGCTGACAGGGATTGTTGATGGTTTGGTTATCAGTCATGAGAGAGGAGGCGAAGCCAAGAAGGATTCCCCAAGATTTTGGCCTCAGGACCTGGAAGGATGAGGTAGTCATTTGCTGAGAGGAAGAACACATTGGGGGCATGACTGAAGGTCAGGAGTCTAGTTTTGGACAAGTTAACTTTGCGATACCTGTACTGTTCAGCTATTGCTGCACAACAAATCACTCCAAACTTAGTGGCCGAAAAACACGCCACATTTAAAAAAAATTGTTTTAATTTAACAGAAGGTAGAATATACATTTCAGGTGTACCACATAGTGATTCAACAATTCCATTCATTGCTCAGCTCACCTGAGTACACCTAACCCCCATCTCCCATTTCCCCCGTCCCCCCAACTACCACCCCTCTGGTAACCGTCGGTCTCTTTTCTGTCGTTAAGAGTCTGTTTCTTGGGGCTTCTGGGTGGCTCAGGCGGCTGAGCATCCGACTTCAGCTCAGGTCATAATCTCGCCATTCCCGAGTTTGAGCCCCGCGTTGGGCTCTGTGCTGACAGCTCGGAGCCTGGAGCCCACTTCGGATTCTCGGTCTCCCTTTCTCTCTGCCCCTTCCCCGCTCATGCTGTCTCTCTCTCTCAAAAATAAATATACATTTAAAAAAAAAAAGCCCGTTTCTTGGTTTGTCTCATTTTCTTCTTTGTTCGCTTGTTTTGTTTCTTAAATTCCACATATGAGTAAAATCATATGGTATTTGTCTTTCTCTATTTCACTTAGCATAATACATTCTAGCTCCATCCATGTTGTTGCAGATGGCAAGATTTCATGCTTGAAATATTCCATTGTATATACGTATATATACACCACATCTTTTTTATCCCTTCATCTGTCTACAGACACTTGGACTGCTTCCATATCTTGGCTGTTGTAAATAATCCTGCAGTAAACAGAGGGGTGCATGTATCTTTTTGCATTAGTGTTTTCACATTCGTTGGGTAAATACCCACCAGGGCAATTACTGCATCACATGGTAATTCTGTTTTTAACTATTTCAGTAACTTCCGTACTATTTTCCACAGTGACTGCACCAGTTTGCATTCCCACCAGCTTTTTGGCTACATCCTTGCCAACACCTGTTACTTCTTGTGTTACTGATTTTAGCTATTGACAGGTGTGAGGTGGTATCTCATCGTGGTTTTGATTTGCATTTCCCTGATGATGAGCGATGTGGAGTACGTTTTCATGTGTCGGTTGGCCGCCTGTTTGTCTTCTTTGGAAAAATGTCTGTTCATGTCTTCTGCCCATTTTTTAATTGGATTATTTGGGGTTTTTTGGTGTTGTGTTGTATAAGTTCTTCATTTATTTTGGATATGAACCCCTTATCAGATATATCATTTGCAAATATCTTCTCCCATCTGGTAGGTTGTCTTTTTGTTTTGTTGACTGTTTGTGCAAAAGCTTTTTATTTTGTGGCAGTCCCAAAAGTTTATTTTTGCTTTTGTTTCCCTTGCCTTCGGAGACATATCTAGAAAAATGGTGCTGTGACTGATGTCAGAGAAATTACTGCCTGTGTTCTAGGATTTTTATGGTTTCAGTCTCACATTTGGGGCTTTAATCCATTTTGAGCTTATTTTTGTGTATGGTGTGACAAAGTGGCCCAGTTTCCCAGCTTTGTTGAAGAGACTTTTTCCCGTTGCATATATTGCCTCCTTTGTTATAGATTAGTTGAGCATATAATCGTGGGTTTATTTCTCAGCTCTCTATTCTGTTCTGTTGATCTCTGTGTCTACATTTGTGCCAGTGCCATACTATTTTGATTACTATAGTTTTGTAGTATATCTTGAAACGTGGGATTGTGATGCCTCCAGGTTTGTTCTTTTTCAAGATTGCTTTGGCTACTCAGGGTATTTTGTGGTTCCATGCAAATTTTAGGGTTCTTTGTTCTGGTTCTGTGAAAAATGCTATTGAACACCAAACATTTATTATGTCACAGTTTCAGTGAGTCGGGTATCAGGTGCTATTTAGCTGGGTGCCTCTGGCTCAAGGTTTCTCATGAGACTGCCATCAAGTTCCTGGCTGGGCTGTGGTCTCATCTGAAAGCTCAAATGAGACTGAGGGGGTCTACTTCCTAGCTCACTCACATGGATTTTTGTAGGCCTTGGAATCTCACCACATAGGCCTCTCCACATGGCTGCTTTATGACATAGCAGTTGGTTTTTCCCCAAGGTGAATGATCCAAGAGTGAGCCAGAGAGAGTGAGCACCCAAAACGGAAGCCATGCTCTTTTTATTATGGAATCTCAGAGGTGACATCCCTTATGTCTGCCATATTCTAATCTAGAAGTGAGCCAATATGCCCAGCCTGCCCACACTCAGTGAAAGAGGATTACACAAGGACGTGAATACCAAGAGGTGGGGTTCATTGAATGTCTACGTGGCAAGGCCATCTGAGCAGTTTGAAACAAATCTGGAACATGGGGAATAAATTCAGCTGGAAAGTCGTTATCAGGAAAGTACTTGTCATCGCGTGTTAAGCATCTTCGACAATCTTTTCAAGGACTAGAGGAATCAACTCTGGGCTGAGTCTCCAGGAACGTCTCCCAGAACCATACTGCAGACCTAGTCCGGTAAGGGATCTGCTGTTGCCCCTGCTGCAGATTCCAAAGAAATGTTGGCACTGTCTCCCCCCAGTGCAAAACAGATGTCAGGTGTCCTGGCCATTTCCTCCTGCGACTAACTTTAGAATCAAACTTCTCAAAGGAGCATATTCTGAGTGGCCAAACCAAAGTCTATGCCCTAGTTACAGGGAGTTGCAAAATGTGATTTTTTTTAATGTCAATGATGGGAGGGTGTAATTAATATCATGGAAAAGGATTAAAATACAAGGAGATTGTTCAAAAGAAGTGAGACATCTATAAAGCACTAGGGTCCTTCTACATTCTAGAAGGAACTGAGATAATTTAGCGGAAATTGTAGATCATAAAACAAACCTAAGCACTACAAAGAGATATGGATAGTTATTACATCCATTAAAAACTTGCTAACCAGAAATTGCTAACCAGAAGCAGCACAGAACCAGAAGCCATTTGTGATAATTAATGACATGAATGTAGAAATTTAGAATGTAATACATCAAGTGGAAGAAATAGATGAGAAAGTCTCCCTGAATATAGAACAAAATGACAAATGGAAAATCTGAGAGGAAAAAAAAGATAAGAAACACATTATCGTCATCCAAAAGGACCTCCATTTAACCAAGACCACTGAGAAAGAGAAAAGAGAGAAAGTGGATGGCATAAAATTATTTATAAAACATTTTACAATTCCCAGAACTAAAGGAAGATACTTGAAAGGGTCTTCTAATTATCAAGTTCATGGAGCACAAAAAGATTCCCACGGCCATAACGTCATGACACATTGGAACAACCAGGATAAATGTTAAGATGATGATGATAAAGCTAATTTTTTTTTAAGGGAGCTTACATTTCCGTAGGGCTTACTACCTGCACCCCCTTCACTTTCTATATATTAGCTAAGTGATTTAATCCTCACAAAAGTCCTTCGATTCATCATCATTATCATTTATTGGGTAAAAATACTGAGAAACTTACCCATGGCTGCACGGCTAGCAGGTGGCAGGACCAGGAGCTCAAGCCAGCAGTCGGGCTTAGTCCTGGGGACCCTACTTCCTTTTCAGTGATGCTTAAATTCTCGATGGCGGTAGAGAATGGTCTTCAAAGTTCTGGAGGAAAAGGATTTTAAATGTAGACTTAATCAAAACATTCATCAGATGTTAGGGGAGCATAATACGTTTTTCAGACACATAAGAACTCAGATGCGCAAAAGCGCATTTTCAGACATGCCAACACCGTGGTGCTTTATTTTGAAAAAGTAATTTAGGGATCTACGGCAGCAAAAGGAAAAACACATTGGGGTGCCGGGGTGGCTCAGTCGGTTCAGCCTCCGACTCTTGATTTCGGCTCAGGTCATGATTTCATGGTTCATGGGTTGGAGCCCCGCTCTGGGCCCCACAGTGACAGTGTGGAGCCTACTTGGGATTCTCTCTCTCTCTCTCTCTCTCTCTCTCTCTCTCTCTCTCTCTCTCTACCTGCCCTCTCCCTGCTCATTCTGTCTCTCAAAATAAATAAATAAACAAACTTAAAAAGAAAAAAAAGGAATGGGGCATCTGGGTGGCTTAGTCGGTTAAGCATCCGACTTTGGCTCAGGTCATGGTCTTGCAATTCGTGAGTTCAAGCCCCACATCAGGCTCTCTGCTGTCGGTGTGGAGCCCGATTCGGAACTTCTGTTCGCCCCCACCCCTTGCCTCTCTCTGCTCCTTCCCTGCTGGCCCTCTCTGTCTCTCTCAAAATAAATATATAAACTTTAAAAAATGTTTTTTTAAAAAAAGGAAAAGTACATTGAAGAAAGAATGCATCAGCCCCAAGAACAGTGAAACTAACTAAAGCGGGTAAGGAAATGTAAACCCAGGATAACTTCTATGAAAATAGTCCTAGAAAGAAGTCTGTGTATGTGTGTGCACGCAAAATGTATTAAACAGCTGGAAGATATTAACGATAGGGTACTTTTTTTTCTCTCATCAAGAAAGAAGATAATTTTTAAACACCAGGGAGGAAAAACTGTACAAGAGTATTCATTCCAAAAGTAAAACAAACTAAACATACCCAGTGTTCCTTTTCAGTGACACTAAATGTTTCAGTGACATAAACAGTTCAGTATTTGATGGCGTTTAAGGGAAGAGAATCGATTTGCCCTTGACTCTTGGAATCTCCCCTTGGAGAGCCATGCCTGCCATAGGACAGATTTCCTATTCTGTGCGTCCAGTCAACCTGTCCCAGTCCTTCATTAAACACTGTTTATTTAAACATAACTTTCTAAACTCTGTTTTTCCTTGTTAAAATCAAAAACAAACAGAGACCAGACCAGACAAAACCAGTTTAGGCATACAAGCAGAGCTTAATTTAGCTTATTTTGCAAGGCTAACTTGACCTGGGTTATTTCTTGTGTATGCCTCTGGGAATCATGAGCACAACTTAATCTGCTTTCCTGGTTTGATATGAGCTAACCACTGGCCAATTCCCTATCATTTGGGAGAATTCTAATATTGTAAACAATCGATGTGAAGAATGAGCAGTCACTGCTTTCTCATTATAGAAGCTGCTTCATAACCATAGTATCTCTGAGCCTCCTTCTGTGTTTTGGTTTGCGAGCTCCCGGTTTGCAAACTGTCCTTTGTGCTGTGTGCACGATAAATTTTTTACTGATCACCACTTCAGTGATTCATTGGTTCTACTTTGGCTATTTCTGAACCTTTGATGTTGTTTAGATAAACTTGATAACACGGTTAACAGGACTTGGAGAAAGAGGGAGGTGTGGAGGAGTAGGCAGGGGTGCCGATGCCCTCATATTACGTATTGGTAAATAAGAAACCAACATCTAGAGATGAGGGATTGAGAAACAGAAGTTTAAGCACGTTACTTAAATTTTCAAAATGCCCAAAATAAGAACCGGTCATTAAAAACACAACCAGGGGCACCTGGGTGGCTCAGTCGGTTCCGTGTCCGACTCCAGCTCAGGTCATGATCTCATGGTCCATGAGCTGGAGTCCCACGTGAGCCTCTCTGCTGTCAGCGTGGAGCCAGCTTCGGATCCTCTGTCTCCCTCTCTCTCTGCCCCGCCCCTGCTCACGCTCTCCCTTTCAAAATAAATAAACATTACAAAAAATAATAAAAAACACAACCAACAAAATCAGGAGGAAGGGGTTGGAAAAGGAGATCGTGTCAGTGAATCAAACTGTAGATTTTCACGTCGGTGATTAGTAGATAATTGCTGAAAACCAAGAAATCGTGAAGCAGAGGGAGAAGCACATAGTTTAGAGCCGCAAGACAGCATGACTGGCACTAAGCGTCCAGGTGGCTTACCTGTGAGCAGGGGGACTAGGGATGTGGAGCAAGGCCGAATCTCCACATTGTTGGAATTTTAATGGTTTAATCCAACATTGTTTAAACGTCTCATTGCTTAATTGTTTGAATTTCCGCATGCATCTTGAAACAATCCAAAAACGGTGATGCTCCCACCAAAAAAAACCAGGGAAATTAGGAAACACTGGCCCACTCCGCTCATCAGCACTGGCCATCTTGCTCCTACTTTAAAACTTCTTCGGGCAGGGAACTCGATTCCAAGAGGCAGATTTTTCTGTTTGGAGCCAATTTACATTCTTCCGCTTGTGCCAAGACAGAGATGATGTCTGTGTGCCAGCCCGTGGATCAGGCTAGGAGAGGGGCGGCAGGGAGAGTCTGATGCCATTTCCAAGGAGATGCAGGCTGACGCTGCAGGAAGCGAGATTCAGCACGAGGCAATCAACTGCTGTGTAGACGCTGCCCAGCGCTGCCCTGGACGGAGCCCTGCTCTGGCCTCGCGGAGTTCTGCGGCACTGGGATCCCCGGGGCGACAGCGCCTCCAGAGCGGTGGGATCCGAGCAGGGCCTGGCACCAGCCGCAGGAACACCCTTCCTCGAGAGGTGTCCTGAGCTTTGAGCATGAACAAGGCGATCCCCAGCTGAAGAGGCTTGAGAGGCTGGGCTGCGGTTGAAGTGGAGTGAGACCCCCAGGGACACCTAGAAATCACCTGGTGGGACTTAGAAGGGAAAGGAGCTGCAAATTCTGATATATAAGTTGAGTAATAAGCAGGAATCATTTGTGTATGTGCTGTAAACACAAAAGACCTTGCTTGTAATGCACCGGCTGGGGAGGTCTGGGGGAACCTGTATTATATTTCCCCTGCATTCAAATGATCGTTACCACCCTATTGTGCACAGACTCAGTGTCACAGCACTTGGGCTTTATCTCGGTTTGTTTGGGGCTGCAAAACGTTTTCTTTGGGTCCTATTCCGGCTCCACAATGCTGGCCTTGCTGCCCAGTGTGGTCCAGAAACCAGCAGCATTAGCAGCACCTGGGAACCTCTTGGGACTGCACCATGTCAGGCCTCACCCCAAACCTACTGAACCAGAATCTTCATTGTAACAAAATCCTCCTGACCCCCACTCCTCTGATGTATCTGTACATCAAAGTATGAGAAGCCACGCTCTTGAGGAGTTCTTAACCAAGCTGTTTTTAGAATCCCCTGGATGCCGTGAAAACATGTAGCTGCCTGGGCCCCACCTCAGTGCAATTAAATCAGAATCTCTAGGTGTGGAACCAGGTGGCAGCGGTTTATAAAAGCTTCCCGGTGATTCTAATGGTCAGCTAGCATTGAAAACCTTTGCTCAAAGGTTCAGCCTGATTAGATGTCAGGTAAGCTTTTTATCACAACTGCCCTCCTCCCAGATTCAAATATTCATCACTTCTCCTCCTCTCTACCATGGGCTTACCTCCTTCTGGCTCCCTTTTTCTCAATAAATGGTTTTTTGTCCAGTGATAGATGGGAGTCAGCCATGGAGGAAGGTAGGAACTGAGCTCAGCTGATAAAGTGGAGAATGGAAAGGCTGGCCCTAACACCAGCAAACACTTGTGTCCGAGTGCAACGAGTGATGGGGAGAATTATGAAGGACCTTGATGTCTGGGCAGAAAAGTTCATTTGAGGGTGGGACAAAGGGGAGCCATGAAAGATTGGAGAGGGGTGGAGAGAACAGAGAGACAGAGAATATGATGAGATTAAGTTTAGTTTGATGGAGTGAATCTGCATTGAAAATACATCTTTATGGGAATGCAAGCTGGTGCAGCCACTCTGGAAAAGAGTATGGAGGTTCCTAAACATAGAACTACCCTACGACCCAGCAATTGCACTACTAGGCATTTATCCATGGATAGAGGGGTGCTGTTTTGAAGGGACACAAGCACCCCAATGTTTATAGCAGCACTATCAACAATAGCCAAAGTATGGAAAGAGCCCAAATGTCCATCGATGGATGAATGGATAAAGAAGATGTGGTATACATATACACTGGAGTATTACTTGGCAATCAAAAAGAAGGAAATCTTGCCATTGTATGCTAAGTGAAATTAGTCAGTCAGAGAAAGACAAAAATCATATGACTTCACTCATATGAGGACTTTAAGAGACAAAACAGATGAACATAGGGAAGGTAAACAAAAATAATATAAAAACAGGAAGAGGGACAAAACAGAAGAGACTCATAAATATGGAGAACAAACAGAGGGTTACTGAGGGGTTGTGGGAGGGGGGATGGGTTAAACGGCTAAGGGGCTTAAGGAATCTACTCCTGAAATCATCGTTGCACTATGTGCTAACTAATTTGGATGTAAATTAAAAAAAATTTTTTAGGGGCGCCTGGGTGGCTCAGTCGGTTAAGTGTCCGACTTCAGCTCGGGTCATGATCTCGCGGTTCGTGAATTCCAGCCCCGCGTCAGACTCTGTGCTGACAGCTCAGAGCCTGGAGCCTGCTTCGGATTCTGCGTCTCCCTCTCTCTCTGCCCCTCCCCTGTTTGTGCTCTCTTTGTGTCTCAAAAATAAATAAACGTTAAAATTTAAAAAAAAATTTTTTTTTTTAAAAGACAATACATCTTTACCCACTTTAAACCGGATGCTGAGATTCAAACTGGCCACTCAGGAATTCTCAGAAAACTACTTACCGAGGTGTTTCCCATACAGATCTGCTCTGGAGCCAATAATGAAATCCAATAAAGGCTTGCTAATCACACTCTCTAATGAATTCTAAGACTACCTGCTCTACAGTCCAGAGATGTATATGGTCAATAGCTGTGTTAAATAGCCTCAATTACTTACATATGGTATCTAATTTTGGTGTTAATCGTACCCATTAACCCACACAGAATAGTTTTAAATTTCTGCAGGATGGTTAATGTGCCAATTACTCTGAGGCCACTAAACCACATTTTCCTTTGCCCTGAAACGATTCAACCTTCTGGATAAATGACCAAGAAGTCTAAATTTCTTCCTCATGTAAATGCTCCATAATATCTGTGAATTAAAGCTCAAAATCAACCCCACCTGTGTTTCTCCATCACCAAGGTGAAAGAGAAGGACATTTGTCATTTGAGCTATAGGAGCTTCAGAAGCCAACATCTCCTCCAGCTAATCAAGTCATCTCCACTTACCAGACTAAATGGGCCCCAAATGTCCATATTTTTAATCCTTTGCTTTTGTGGGCATCTATTGTTAATAGGCTTGAGGCACCACCTTACTTCTAATGGCATATTCCGATGGAGGTGATTGATATGGTTGGATCAAAGACCGCCTACACCAATAATCTGATCAGAAGTAGGAGGCAACATAGAAACTGAAGTTGTATTTGCCTCTATTTCGTTGCACACCAGGGCTTAAGGAGATACCATGGTATGTAACACTCATAAAACAAGTTAGACTAGATATTGCCCGGGTCGCCTGGGTGGCTCAGTCGGTTGACTGTCCCACTCCAGCTCTGGTCATGATCTTGCTGTTCATGGGTTCGAGCCCCACTTCGGGCTCTGTGCTGACAACTCAGAGCCTGGAGCCTGCTTCGAATTCTGTGTCTCCCCCACTCATGCTCTCTCTCTCTCTCTCTCTCTCTCTCTTTCTCTCTGTCTCTCAAAAATAAATAAACGTTTAAAAAAACTGGAAAAAAAAGAATATATATTGTCCAATATATGTCTGATAGAGGATTTTGAAGCCTAGAAAATATAGCAAAGAGCTCTTGTCCTGTGTGTTCCTGACTATTTCACACAGAAGGTATTACTTGCTCACCTTACAAGGATGCAGGAAATCCTTAAGTCACTATCCTGTGATGATGTCAATCAACTTAATGTTAGCTCTAATGACAGTGACAGCTGGTAGCCTAGGTGATGAGAACATGATAAGCATAGAGATACCCTCTGTCATAAGCACTAAAGCCAAGTGAATACTGCACCAGAAAATTTCCCTTGAAAACCCCATTTAGAACATACTTTTGGAAGGCCAAGGTTGCTTTTTCGGCAGGACATATAGCTTTCAAAAAATCCAACAATAATAATACATGTTTGCTGAAGAAAAACTTATAAATATAGAGAAGAATGAACAGAAAAGAAAATCATCTAAAATACCACCATAAGATAACCAATGTTATTATTTTGGTGTTTCCTTCCAATCTCTTAAAAATGCACAGCTACATATCACACATATATTTCTTACCTTTCTTCCCCACCCCCCAGCCACTAGTCCTCCAGCTCAAAGGCACTGTGAGTCAGGCCTTCACTTGACGCCTCCTGATGTTCAAGCGGTCCAAGGGGGCTGCCATGGTTCACTCAAGGAGGGACAAGAGGCTAGCCTCCCCAGTGACCCTTTCCCTGGAGCAGATATACCCTCCCCCAAAGAAGGTTGGAAGTCCTTCAATGAATGATTCAACAGTTGCTTTAGTCATATGGGGAGAGAGGGAGAAGCTGATAAGCAGCATGCCTGGCTTCCTATACTTGTACTGCACCGCTCCTGCCATCTGCACTAGGACCATTGGGTGCCCAGGCCCCACAGCGGACTCCATTAGTGAGGTCGGGGGATCAGGGTTCGTTTTAGGCGCTCGGGTGACTGTAATGTGCAGCAGTGAGAAATACTGGCTAGGTCTTCCGGGCTGTGCCATGTGAACTTCACTCATACCTGAATTCTTCCCTCCTCTCCCTTCTCTTGGTTTCCCGAAACTCCTCTTTTCCCTTGAGTACACGGCCATTCATCCCCTAGAAATAACAAGCTCACTAAGTCCCGCCCCTTTTGCAAATTTCACAGCTTGCGCGCTACCTTCAGGTCGCTGTTCTTTTTGCAGTTCAAAAAGAACTGTTGGCTCCATCAGGGGCAGCAGTGAGCACAGGGCTCAGTGATGGCGGACACAAGCTTGCGGGGGTTGAGATGGAGACCCTGGCGGTATGAATTCAGTGGAGTTCTGATTGGTTTAGAAGATCTGAAATTATAGACCTAACCTTTGTGAGGGTTCGTTTCCTTCCTGAGATACTGACTTCTCCCTGCCCGGAATTGTATTCATTTCCTTGCATTAAATTAGCAGGAAAATTGATAAACCCAAGTGACTTTTTTGTTTCTCCTTGGTCCTGGGTGAGGGCGATGATGGAAGGCAATCCACCGTAAATAAACCTGCGTGTATCCTGATGTTTTTCCACTTACACGGTGAGGATTTCCCCCATGTCATTAGATGTTTTTGGAAAATACGATTGTGCACGATGATAAATATTTTACATATATTTTGCAAATTGTGTGCCATAATTTTTTTAAACCATCCCTCTACTGTTGGACATCTAATTTATTTGCAGCTTTTACTCTTATCAAGAACTGCTATGAGTTTTCTCACATGGAAATCCTTGGCCCTTTCACAGATCATTTGCCATGAACCACAAGTGCCTCATTTCATCCTTTGGACACTCCTCAATGCTAAGGGCAGGAGTGGCTTCACATGTGGCCCTTAAGACAAGCTTGTTCACTCATGGTTTAGATCAGCTTTCACTGGGGCCCAGAAAACCTGTCTCTTTAATATTAAGCTATATGAAATCACAAGATTGTGCCAACCCTGATTAGCATCTATCGTAAGCTCTTTGCTCTATAAACAGGCATCTCGCATTTTGTTATACTCAACTTCTGACGTGCTATTAGCAGAAACCATTCAGGCACTAGCGAATCAAAACCCAAGTAATCGTTTTTTTAAAAACACGTCGCAATGAATGTATCCTGAGCACTTATTCATAGCAACAGCAACAAAGTCCCCTATTCAAATGATGTCCTTTCTAGAGGAACCACCTAACAGATCCTAGGCGGTAGTAGGTGTCAGCTCCCTTCCTGGTGCTCCTGGTGATGAGGTACACCACTGTATGCAATCACAGCGTCAAGTCCCGACATGATGATCGGGTACAAACTGCACGCACATGCGCACGCACGCAGGCACACACATGCGCATGTGCACACACTCACACTGTGTATGTAATGATGGTAATGTCCTAACAGCTACTATGGGAATCAACTGTTGATTCACCAAGAGAGAACCAAGACAGAGGGGACTTACATACCAAAGCTACCTGACTTGTGCCTTTGGGAGGACAAAACCTTCTGGAAATCACCATTAAAGCTTTTAGTTTTACCATCACAATGAAGCAGGTTCAATCCGCGTGGGACTTTAGGCTCAGGGTCTTCATGGAATACAAGTTAACTTGACCAAAATGCAGATTGAGTCATTTTACAGGCATACCTTTATTGCGCTTGGCTTTGTTGTGCTTCACAGATACTGTGCTTTTTTGTTGGTGGTGGTTTTGTTTTGTTTTGTTTTTTACAAATTGAAGGTTTGCAGACTTGCTTCGGGCAAGTCTACTGGCGCCATTTGCCCAACAGCAGTCACTTACTTCCTGTCTCTGTGTCACATTGTGGCAATTCCTGCAGTGTTTCAAACTTTTAAATGATTATTATTCAATTGCTGCCATCTCATGATAACGTTTGAAGAGATGAGGAGTTGCTTCTTATGGGTGAGCAAAGAAAGTGGTGGCTTGAACTGGAATCTATTCCTGGTGAAGACGCTGTGAAGACTGTCGACATTACAACGAAGGATTTAGAATATTACATAAGCTTACTTGATGAAGCAGTGGCAGTGTTTGAGAGGATCGACTCCAATTTTGAAAGAAGTTCTACTGTGAGTAAAATGCTATCAGACAGCATCGCATGTGACAGAGAAAACATTTGCGAATGGATGAATCAACCGATGTGACAGACTTCACTGTTGTCTTAAGAAACTGCCACAGCCACCCCAACCTTCCGCAGCCAGCGCCCCAGTCAGTCAGCAGCCATCAACATCAAGGCAAGACCCTCTACCAGCAAAAAGATGAAGATTTGCTGAAAGCTCAGATGTGGGTTAGCAGTTTTGGCAAGAAAGTACTTTCTTTTAAAGTTTATTTCTTTTGAGAGACAGAAAGCGCTAGCGGGCAGGGAGAGAGGGAGAGAGAGAATCCAAAGCAGGCTCCATACCATCAGCATGGAGCCCGATGAGGGGCTCAAACTCCTGAGCCACGAGGTCACGACTCGAGCTGAAACCAAGAGTCAGATGCTTAACCAACTGAGTCACCCAGGCGCCCCAGTAAAGTATTTTTTAATTAAGGTATACACAGTTTTTCAAAGACCTAATACTATTGCAGACGTAACAGACTACAGACTAAACAGTGTAAACATCATTTCTATATGCACTGGGAAACGAAAACTCATTTGACTCGCTTTATTGCAGTGTTATGGAACCATGCTGGATCACTGGTGGAAAACGTAAGCGGCGCTTGGAGATCTTGGAAGGCGGGAGGTTTATTTTACACCAGCAGGCTTGGAGGAGATCCTTCTCCAGAGATCGGAGTCCCGAGCACAAGCGCAGGGGACAATTTATAGCCCGTTGCTTCCGCATTGGTAGTAATTTGGTGCACACGGCAAGCAGGGCAGGAAGAACCCGGAAGAGGAGTGTCTAAGCTAGAACTAGAGCTTACGTTAGTCCCTTCGGCCATCTGATGGTGCATAACTTTATTTTCCCAACAGCAGTATTTGCTCTGTTGTGGTGGTCTGGAACCTGCAGTGTCTCCGAGGTGTGCCTGTACAGTTTTCAGTCCCCTGATATCATCTGTTTAACCCTGTTTCCAACACTTGCCATGTGGCTACAGCACCCGTCTTCCCCACCTCACTCCCCCGTGAATACTGGCTTCCAGTGACTTTCTCAAAGGTTGTTTACTGTCCTTTGCTGCTGGAAACTAGTCTTATTTCAAGTGTGCAGGAAAATGTGAATGGTGATGTTTTCTCATGTCAAATTTACCATTTGGAATCTTATAGCATAGATGTAGAACAGCACACCTTTCAACCATGTCTTCTCTTGAACTTTCAGACTGTAGATGTAGATCAATTTTAGAAGTGATTTCTTTCAGTGTCGGCTGCACCCTGACAAAGAGTCAAACTCTAGTCAGGCCCCTGAAACTTCTAGGTCCGTGTATGTACTTCCTGGTAAAATCCAGTTCTAGCAAGAACCCTGCTAAGTCAGTTTAACCAGAACCCCCCACCTTTGATATCTGATCAGACCTCAATATCTGATGGGGCCCCTCATCCTCCCCCCCACCCCCGCCCCCCGGCAGGTGATGTCTGATCACCTCAGCCTGCCTGCAGCAAGAATCCTGTTAGATCCATTGAGGTCGAATCCCCCTCACCCCTGATGTTTCCTCTCAGTAATTTTTCATCCACTGACCCCCACCCTGCTCCTTGGTTACAAATTCCCACTTGCCCATGCTGTATTCGGAGTTGAGCCCCATCTCTGTCCCCCACTGTGACATCCCATTGCAGTGGTCCCTATACCTATCACGATGGCCCTGAATAAGGTCTCCCTTACCATTGTTAATAAGTGTCATTGAATATTTCTTTAACAGCTCCTGCCTTCCACACACTGTCACCAGCAGGGAGGCGAGGCAAGGGCCAGCAGATTGAGAAGAATGGTACCATCCACACAATGAACGGCTGTTCCTTGTCCAGTACAATTTAAGACTGACCGGGAAGAGCTCGGCATCATCTCACCAACGGAAGGCAAGACAGGATGTCAACTGGGAGGGCCAACTGTGGGGCTTGAAAGCCATCTGAGGAGAAAGGAGCGGTCACCTCCAGTGGACTGCCTGACATGTGGCATAGAGCCTGCAAGAGGTTGGGGAGACCTTCCTGGATGCAAGCAGCGAGGGCACACGGGTAAAGGGTGCCTGCCACCACCGTCACGCTTCAATGCTGCAGACCAGAGGTGATCCCATAGTCCGAAAGCTAACAAAAGAGATCTAAGGTTCAAGTCCAAGGGTTAGCTGTGAGGTGACTGTCAGTGGCCCAGAGCTCTGCACTTGTCCTGTGTGTGATGTGAGAGTCGCTCCAAATCAATGTCAGCATCATCCCAGCGACTCATTGTCATTCTGGCCAGTGAGAGTGACTGGTCTACCATGTTGCCTTCTTGGAACCAGGGCCACCCCTCAAGCCCTGGGGCTACCCCATAGACGGAGTCTCTGACTTCCTAGAGGCATCTAGTCAACCCCTTGCAAGGGGCTTTCCCTGAACAGAAGCAGCAGGAACGGGGCCCACTGTCAGCCCAGGCTGGTCTCGGGCATTGGGCAGTGACTTACGGATCTGTGAGGTGCTTCTGGCAACTGGAGCCCAAATAGGACTAGTTTCAGCTTGGGGTGCCCTGCCTGGGTCACACTGCTGATCCCAGCTAGTCCCAGGCATGTGAGGGAGACTTAGCAATAAAATTTGAGGAGCACCTGGGTGGGCTCATTCGGTTAAGCATCTGCCTTCGGCTCAGGTCATGATCTCACAGTTTGTGGGTTTGACCCCACGTTGGACTTTGTGCTGACAGCTCAGAGCCTAGAGCCTGCTTCTGTGTCTCCCTCTCTCTTTGCCCCTCCCCCACTCATACCGTCTGTCTCTCAAAAATAAACAAAAAAATTAAGGAAAAAAAAAAAAAGAAAATTTGAGGAATTCACTCTCAAACAGGGTAGGTCACCTTTTTTGTGTAGAAAGGGTCAGAGAGTAAATACCCAAAACTATTGGGTAGTTGGTCTCCTCCTTTCTGGTTTCTAGATTTCTTTATATATTAAGGAGATGAGCCCTATTCTGTAGTTGTTGCTATAGTGGTCTCTTTGGGTCAGTCAGGCTAAGTGGTTGATGGTGTTGTTCCAATGTCTGAGATACCTCGTAGTTGTTTGAGTGGCGTTGTCCAGCAGGCGTGTGAAAATACAGGTCCGGAACTCAGGTGAGAGGCCTGGGTTGGAGGAATATATTTGAGAATAATCGGTACAGATGGCATTTGAAACAATGAGATGAGTGCAGTCCTCTAGAAAGGGTAGATAGAAGAGGTCATCAAAACTGAGCTGTAGGGCATTCCAGAATGTAGAGATTGAGGAGGACCAACCAGCAAGACACAGAAGAGGCTTTCGGTGACGTAGGAAAGAAAGAGGCAGAGTTTTTTCTGGGAAGCTAAGTGAGGAAAGCATTTCAAGGAGGAAGGAGACTGTCAAATACTTGTAGGGACTGAATAAGGTAAGAATTCTTGCTGACAACTGATAGCTGGATTTGGCAGCATGGAGACTGTTGGTGACCTTGACAGGTCTACTTTCAGTGTTGGAGACAAAAGCCTGATCTCCAGAGAGTGAAGTAATTAGAGAAATACAGTAGGCTGCTGGGCAGTGGGAGTTAACTCGACGTCTGAGGTTATAAATGTACAGATCTGTCCGAGCCGTCGTGTGTTTTTCACGAACCATATCGAACTGCTCAAGTGCAGGCAAAGCAGAGGCAGAGAGCTGTATTTAACCAGGGCTGCCCCGGGTGTCTGAAGGAGGCAGTTGAGGATGTATGGATTGACGGACCCAGGGATCTAAGCTGAAAAATGAGAAGAGTACTCTATAGTGAAAAGGTGGTAAAGCAATAGTTTGGAGGTCTAGGTACAGTCAGAGCCTAATGTATTATACTCACAAATACAACAAATATACGTACATCACCCTAGTCTCTTCTGGGTGAGTTCCACACAGGCTTGATGTCCATCTAGGTTATCAAGAAGTACAACAAGACTGGGTAATATTTCTTAAATTTTATTCTTATTTGAGTTTACAACAATTCAAAGATGGCAGATGCCCATTATAAATGGGTATACTAGACCATACATACTTTATAAGGCAAGGAAGCCCAGTTACTGAAAGAGTTTGAAAATGTACTTCTTTTGGCTACGTCACTGATAGTCTATGATGCGAAACTCTTGATGTCTCCCAGAGGATACATTATCACAAGTTTCCATTTTATCAGGTTCTAAACTTTATTTTTTTAAGGAAAAAAAAAATAGTGAGCAAGAATAAAAATATGTCTTAAAAAAGATGATTTCTGTATAAATAAAGCGTGTGATAAATTAGTGAAAGGAAGAAGTTTGGAGAGTAGAAGCTTTTATGTTGTATAAAAATAAATACTGTCAATTTACATAATATAAGACTGAAAATAAATTATTTTGTGGGTAAATAAGTCAGCTTATTGGTTGCATACTCATGTAAAGGCTTATAGAAAACCAGTAAAAAGTTTTTTTAAAGGAATCTACATCCATCTTATAAATTAAGTGATCTAATTGGTAACTGATTTTTCCATGTCTTTATTATTATTTTTCCCCTTTGACATGCCTTTTTAGACATTTTGTTGCTGTAACCAAGATCGGATAGCTAAAGAGAAAGGAGACAGAACTCCAATCAGTCATGTTGGTTATTTATTAGCATCTATGGAAAATGGTTAAATCTGGGAAGGGGGTGGCAACTAAATGTTCAATGAAATAAGGCATTGTTCTTTATTCTGAAGTCTTCATTTATTGGTGTTTTCCTTGGTCTTAAGAGCATGAATAATTTAGAGTTGGCTATCCTTAGCATTACGATCTAGTAAATGGAGGTTTCCCTGTCTGAAACCTGAAAGATGTAGCAACACTCTATCCTATTTTAGAAAATCCTGATGCTTCAGTCTATTTCCAGTCAGTTAATTAGTTAGGTACTCTTGGTACACCCAGGGGTCATAGAAAGAGTACTGGCTCAGGGGGCCAGAGACCCAGATTTTAGTCCTGATTCGGGCACCCTGCACCCAGGCAACTTTAGAAGTGTAACTTCTCTGCACTTCAGTTTCTTCTGCTGCAAAACACAGATAAAAGTATCCACCTGACCTATTTCACAGGTACTGTTGTGAGTACTATCTAACATAGTGTATTTGAATGCGCTTCAGAATATGTAATGCACTAAAGATGATGGTAAATGCTTTAAAAGTATGGTTTGCTGAGCACTTTTTCATGTTACAAATCAAAATAGAAATCTACCAGGAAATACAAACGCTTATGAATCATACAGTCCAGATGTAAATAAGTAATTTACAAAAGCTTTACAATAAAATCAAGGAAATTATTTATGGATTTTTCAAATAAAAAAATCTTTGCAGCTAAATATTCATTGACTTAATCATTCTTTCTTTTAAAAGAATGTTCACTGTTTGACATTATAACTCTCCAAAGGAGAAATTCTATAATTAGTTCAGTTCTCTGCCTTGGAAGATTCATTATAAGGCAGAAGAGTGGAATAATTAAAGTTTTAAAATAAGCAAAAATATATAACTCTACACCACAGTCCCCTTAAAGAATTTAATAGGAATACTTACCCCAACGTTTATGAACAATGTACTATTTATATAATATTAACACTAACTCACAATTTAAACCACAATGATCAAAATTAATGTACATTTCCCCCCTTATCAGTTAAATTATTAGATATCTGATGGGCTGGAGAGATTCCACTGAATTTTTTTAATGAACTATATGTGATATAAAAACACTTACCTATTGAATAAAGAGTTGGTAAAGTTTTGGAATATAGATCAGGTTTTAGAAAAATATATAGGAAACATAGCAGTGTATATGATAGAGTTCCCATGTAGAAATAAGCTTGTGCAAAGAGATGATATGTACAGGCATGACCAATAATTGAAGTAACCCACCAACTTCTCTTTTAAAATGGTAAGCCTAAAAGTTCCAATAGACTTCTTTGGAAGAGCAAGTGAATCACTTGCTCATTCTAAGTCTCATAATATCAAGGTTATATTAAATTGTAGGGGTTTTTTTTAATAAGAAAAAAACTATTCATTTTAATATAGGTAATAAATAGTAAATTCTGGGCAGTAGCAAAATTTTTGGACCAAATGACAAAAGCATATCGATAAAATGTGTTTAAGAACTACATAATGCTAGGGCACCTGAGTGGCTCAGTCGGTTAAGCATCTGACTTCGGCTCAGGTCATGATCTCACGGTTCGTGAGTTTGAGCCCCGTATCGGACTCTGGGCTGACAGCTCGGAGCCTGGAGCCTGCTTCGGATTCTGTGTCTCCCTCTGTCTGCCCCTCCGCTGCCTGCACTCTGTCTCTCGCATTATCTCAAAAATAAATAAACATTAAAAAAAAAGAACTACATAATGCTAATATTCCAATAGTACTATGATCTTTGCTATCAACAATCCAAGATTCAGTACTCCATCAAACATTTCTCTGTCTGTCTTCTGTCTCTCCCCCACCCCTCCACACACACAGGATTTCTCACACCATCTCGTCCCTATAAATGCAGCTCGTTTTCTCTTGTTATTGACTATTAAGTTTTCTTAAAAAGATCAAAATTCTTTTAATAAATCAATGATCAAAAATGACCCATTGCTTTCTTTAAAGATCTGTCAAGGTCATTCTGTGTTTAAACAGTAGCCTGTGAAGACTTTACAGAGCTGAAATTAGCATTGGCACAGGGAAAAGTGAGTTTATCTTATGCTCAGCAGAACATATTTAGGTCAGGTTGGGAGCTAGTAATTGATCATTTATTCTCGGCTAGCAGAGAGGTGGGCATAGTTAAAACTATTAAAGGCTGGGTTGGGTCTCTTTCATTTTGTAGTAGGATTTGCAGTCCAACACATCTGTAAGACAAGAAAGGCTAAAGTAGAGCTCTGTTTCCTTGAACCTGGCATTGTAAGTTAAACAATAACACATATTTCCGCTACATCAGCGGTTTTTAACTTCTTCATTGTAAACATCCTATATTCTTTCCTATTTTGTTAATTTCAGAGCTTGAGCTTGTGTCTACATCTATGTCAAATTATCATTTATTCTATGAAAAGCAGCACAAATACTGTTGATTCTGGTTTTAACACAAATTCCTTAAAAAAATGTTAAGGCCATTTAATTGAATCAGGGCCAACTGAAGATTACCCTGGTAGAAGTCAAACTACTGATTTAAGATTTTTGAAAAAGAGTCATAAGTGGTTGTCTTGTGTTTTCCTCCGTGGAACTTGAGAACAGTTTGAGGACTTATTAGTCTCCAACGTCTCCATCTCGATCGCCAATAAGCCAAAGAAAATGAAAACTTAAGGCTAACAAAGCTGTTCCAAGCAGATCACCCAATGCCGTCAGATAGGGGATGGAGAAACTATCCGGGTCCTTTCCTTTCCTCCAGAAGTGATGGACCATCCAGTCAGCAATCCACAGCAAGGTAAACACCTAGAAAACACCAGAGATTACTTCTATTGCCTGGATATTCGTACCCCAGTAGACAAAACGCCCACTGGGCCATAATCCTACACCACTGCTTTCTGAAAGGAAGAGCATGCGTCAAGTCAAGAACCATGCTTGAAGAGAAGAAATCTTTAACTGACAAGAACACCTTTTCACAAGAAAAAATAGCGTGTGTATCTGTTATTAATAACATTTTTCTTCCACTTTTCATATACCTTCTCATTTTCTTCAAGCTTCCCCAAATCCCAATAATCCTTATATTGAATAGTATTATACAGTTGCCAAATCACTGTAATGTTTCAACTTCTTTCTATATGGTAAACCTGAGAAGAACATATAAAGAAGGAAATAAAAACTAAAATAAGGAATAACATTTCTCCTATTGAAGGTATATCAAATGAAATAAAGATGGGGAACTGACCACGCACTCACTAATTATAAGGCCATGGGTGGCTTCTCAAGGGAAATTTCAGTCAATGGTAAGGACAGTAACTAGAAGGGAGGTGTAGTGAGGAATGACTCCTCTACATGGATGTATTATAGATCTAGACATAGAGTCAAAATATATTAAAGGGTTATTCAAATGCGAAGGTGATATATGTAAGCGCTTTCTAGGATATCAGGAATATGAAGACGTTTGTAATGCTTTGAATTTTGGGACCAGATATTTTTCTCTTCGAATATTTAGAGTAGAAGGATTGTCTAATTTTCAAATTCCTTTAGTAAGAAGGGATTTGGGACTAGAGAGGTCAGTGTTCCCTGGTTGTGGACAACTCGTCAAGTAGAGTTTAGTGGCTACGAGCACTTCTCTGTCACCTACTAGCCAAATGAAGGCAAGTCGCTTAACCTCTCTATTTCTCGCAAGTGAACGTTAGAGATAATAATGGCACCTACCTTCACGAGAACTCTGTGAGGATTAAATAGACTGAATAGTTCGGTCCTTGGCACACAATAAGCTTTCATCAGATGTGTGCTACTAGTAGATTTTAATGGTGTCACTGCTAGGACCATTTGTGGCCATCTCATTCCTATTTCTATGTGCAGGAGGAGGCGCATCCTAGGCCCAGAGTCTACGCCAAGGGTCTGTTACCTTTCACTGACATGTAGATATGGAGGCTCACTTTGGGCGAGCTGCCTTGGGTTCTACACTTGTGTGTGCTGAGGTTTAGCTCTGACACCTTCAGAGGAGACTGGCTCGTCTACACAGAGAGACAGATGTGTACCCATTCCAAAGGAGTGAACTTTAAATATCTTTGGACATCTGTCAGAGAGGGAGGCTGTGTTTTAGCCCATTTTATTTTGTATGAAGTTATTTGTTCTTTAGTGTTTCCCTGGCAAAGACTGTTTTAGAATCACAGAAAGTTCCATCAGAACAATCTGTTTTGCGTGTGGAGGAAGCATGGAATATTAGAAATAATTCTGGACTTGAAAATGATAAGATGCGGATTTGATTTCCATTTATCAGCTGTATGACTGTGGGCAAGCTTCTTACCATGCTGAGTTTAAATTTTCTCATTTTTAAGAAAAAATTTTTAATGGTTATTCATTTTTTGAAAGAAAGAGACAGAGAGCAAGCGAGGGAGGGGCAGAGAGAGAGGAGACACGGAATCCGAAGCAGGCTCCAGGCTCTGAACTGTCGGGCACAGAGCCCAACATGAGACTTGAACCCATGAACCACAAGATCATGACCTGAGCTGAAGTTGGATGCTTAACCAACTGAGCCACCCAGGTGCCCCAAATTTTCCCATTTGAAGAAAACCCAAAAGGGCCTATTATCTGCCACACTGACTTTGAAGTAAGTAATAAGAGCCTTGATCTGGGGTCATGAAGAGAAAGGTAAGAAAGCACGATCTCAGGGTACATCAATAAAAGCATAATGCACAGAGAGAGAAAGAGTCATCCACTGGACCCTGAATGGGCCAGGCCACATCTGGGCAGTGCATTCTGTTCCGGATGCCATATTTCTATAGAAACTAGGTCACCCAAGTTTGCTAGATTCAGGGTCTAGCAAAGTGAGTAGCTCACAAAGCAGATACTTGGTATCCAACTCAATGCTGGGGAATCAGCGTGAGACAATGTCATACAACAGTCTGTCCCAGGCAGGGAGGGTGGCAGATGTGAATGTAAGAAGGTTATAGTATCAGGAGATGCTAGATTATAATACACAGCTTCAGAGGGTAGTTTTAGGCTAAAGGATAAAAGGTACCAAAAGACAGAACTTTTTTCAAGAAAACAATTGGGGTTGTCTATAAATAGAATAAGTTAGGTAGTAAGCTGTATAATACTGGACTATATGGAAGTTCAATAAAGGAATGTGCTGATGAATGAGTAATGTGTACAAGAGGAAACAACAGTTTTAAAGAGAAAAAGGTAGCTGATTTCCATGAGACTGGCAAGAAATGTAAATAAATAAATCTCTTTTATCATATATGCATCATATTATATATTCATGTAGGAGATATTTAATATATAGTTATATACATAAACTTATTCAATATATAACATCATACATATGTGATATATACACAATTTACTAATTCCTTGTTGCACATCTGCATTGAACAGATTAGATTTGTCTAGAACAGGAGTGGGCAAACTATAGTCCATGGACTAAATTCAACCTGCCAACTGTATTTATAAATAAAATTTTATTGCAACACAACCCCACCCATTTATTTACTTACTTTCTATTTAGTCTATTATTCAATCCTCACAAGATTCTCATGAAATAGGCACTATTATTACCCTTGATGTTCATTTGGAGCAATCAGTTCGGAGAGGTTAAATAACCTGTTTTACAGGTTACACTACAATGACAGAACTATGTAGTTGTGACAGAGACCATATGGTCCACAGAACCCAAGACATTTACTCTCTGGCCTTTTACAGAAAAATGTGTGCTGAACTCTACTCAGGAGACAAATACTTATTCATACAGAAAGAAATAAGATAGCATCCTTACCTCATACACTAAAATAAATTCTAGCTAAGACTCAAGTACAAAAAGCAATAACTGAGAAGTTCTGTAAGAGAATGTCTTGTGACCTTGATGTAGGCAATGATTTCGTAAGTAAAATGCGTAAAAATGCATAAAATATTTTAGTTTATAAACAATTTTAAATTAAAGATTTATAAAAATAAATAAATTAATTAAAGATTTCTGTGGTTCAATAAATACCATAAATAAAGTTAAAAATCACTCTCCAGGCTTGGGGGAGAAAAAAATCTCTGCACTGTTTATAACTGACAAAGAATTAGTATTCAGAATATTTAAAGAGAATATACAGAGAACTCCTACAGTTCATAAGAAAAAGACACAACCCAATAGAATAGAAAAGGAAATCTAAAGTGTTAATAAACATATGAAAAGATGCTCACCCTCACTAATAATACACGAATGCACATTAAACCACATTAAACTCCATTTCATACCCAACTGACTGGCAAAAATCAATTTTTAAGCAACAGTAATAGCAATTTTGTTTTGTGAAACAGCTGTAATGGGTACATGCAATGTTCAAAGAGGTTCATGTGAACGGATTGAATTCTCAAAATACCTCTATTATATGCTATGGACTATTACTATCCCTTTTTGACACAAGAGGATACTAAGGCGTATGTGAAGGGTAGGAAGCCTGCCCGAGATCACACAGCTCACAGGCGGAGACAGGCTCAAACCCATATCATAGTCTAATGCTAAGGCCCAAATTATCACCCGTCAGTGCAGCTCACTGTTTTTGGTCAAAAGAACTCTGCACTGCCAAAGGGAGTATAAATTGGCGCACTGCTTTGGGGACCAACTCGGCAACATGTGTGCATTTCCTCAATTCGGTAATTCCACACGAAAACATGATTTTTCCCCTCCGTTTCTTCTGCAGCATAGGTAAAAGGGTAAAATTGTTCATGGCTGAAGGAGACTGCCCCGGGGGCTTCACTGAGCCCCAGTCCCACGTGGCTACCTCAAGGACTGAGAAGACCAATATCTTGGTGTGTTTGCAAGAGCGCCGCCGGGAAACTCTGACATGCATGCTCGTTGCACCGTTGTCATAAAAGTCCAAAGTTGGAAATAACCTAGAAAGTCTCCAGGCAGAGGGATGACTAAATGAACTCCGAGGTCACATGACTGAACACTGCAGAGAAGCTAAAATGAATGAAAAAGAGCTACGCGACTCGATAGGAGCATGTCTCAAAAGCCTAAGGATTGAATGAAAAGGCAGTAGGAGACTACGTAAAGATTCCAATGAGGCTTATAAATACGACAAAAAATACAATATGTTATTTATAGATTCATTCCATAGCAAGAGTACAGAAACATGCTTGGTAGTGACACATACCAATTTTGCTAACTGCTCGGGAGGGAATCAAATGAGACCGGGTACAGGAGGCACCAGCCCTATACATGATGTATTTTTGATTATTTTGAAGTAGTTGTTTAAATAATTTGTTAAGAGTTGATAAAGCTGGTGCTAAATACAAGATCATCTTATTTCCTATTTCCTATAGTTCCTGTTCATTTGTATTTTATAATTAAAAAAAAAAAAAAAAGTGAGCTGCTGGGGCAGTGGTAACTCACTGACCGGGGCGATCCAAGCTACATCTTAGAATGCCTGCCCAGGGGGATACCTGAGAGAGGAAGTCAAGTGTGCCCTGAAGAGGCCACAAAAGGTTTGGACTTGTTAGTACCAAATGGCTCTGAGGCTAACACCAAAGGGGTCTTTAAGTGTCTGTGTGTGGAGTGAGAAACTGGCTGGTTCTTTGATCATTCTTGCAACTGTCCTCTCCAGCTGGGAAATAAGGGGACGTTTTGTGGAGAAACTGAATGGGAAAGTCTCAGGACACAAAAACGCGAGGAAGTATCAGGCACTGGTTGAGAATGAGGATTAACTGGTAGTTAACAATGGGATCCCTTTAGCCCCTGGTTTTGTTCCAAGAACAGTGGCAGGTGGGAGTATACCCCCCAGAGAGGACATTAGACGTTCACATTTGGAGGGCTCCCAGTTAAGCGCCCCCACCCCTCCATCCTCTGCTGGTAGAGCGCCCAGTCAGCAGCCTTCTCCACTGCCAAGCTACCTAAGTTTGCCGTGCCGCAGTCTCCTCCCCGTAAGATAGAGGAAATGATGCCTATCTCAGCGAGACAATGATGTGAAGATGAAATTGGGCAGAATACTTAGAACAGCGACCGATACATAGAAAGAGCATAACAAACACTGACTATGATTTAAAAAAACAACAGGTCATACATGAAGGAACAAGAACCTGACTTTTCCAATAGCAATACTGGGAGACGAGGAAGCAAACGCCTTCGACATTCTGAGAGAAAGGCATTTCCAAACTAGAATCCTATACCCGGTCAATTTATCTACTAAGTGTGGAGGCTAAACGGAAGCATTTTAAGACATGCATGCGCTCAGGAAGTTTTCTCCCATGTTCTCTTTCTTGGGAACTTTCTTGAAAATCTGTTGATGCAAAATGAGGGGAGAACCAAGAAAGAGAAAGAACAGGGATCAGGAAATAGAAGAGTGAACCGAAAAGAGCAAGGAGGGAAGAAAGCTCTGGGATGGGAGCCATGCAGTGGGCTGGGGAGCCAGAGTCCAGACACAGAAGGAGGATGGAGTGTCTGGAAAGGAGGTCTCTGTGATCAAGGCAAATGGCAAATTATCTGACATAATAGAGTTTGGGGGCAAAAAACTAAGTCTAGGTATGCAACAACTGTGATGGAGCACTTAGGAAAAAATTAAGGATAGGTCTATAGGAAACTATGCCAGTGAAAAAATAGGGCAATTATCTCTGGAAAAAAATCAAAGAGAGGTTAAGAGGAAGAAAATATAAAAGGAAAAGAAAGAAAATATTATACTGCATGACTCGGCTCTGTGATAAATGATATTTACGGTCATAGAATATAAACAATACTATTCGTTAAATAAATTTGAGCCTTCCTATATTAGGAGGATGAAAGTTGGGGAAATAAGGCATTGAGCAAGATGGCTATATCCTCATCTACCATAACTAAAAGTCCATAGAGAATTTCTTAAATTAAGAAAGCAAAATTAGCAATCCAACATAGAAATAACAGAAGTAGTACCTAAAGTTGCTCTGGAGGACTAGTAGGAACTAGTTTTATACACACACACACACACACACACACACACACGCTTAAAAGAACTTTTTAAAGCATAATTGTATATAGAACATATCCTTTTCCAATATGTGACCCATGAATGAATTATGAAATCAATTTAATGTAATGAAATAGAATAAAATAGAATACAACGGGTTAGAGTAGAAAGTATTAGCATGCTACTAAGGACATTTCATAAAACTTTTGTTTCAGCTACAAAATTACATATATTTAAATATAAATAAAATATAGAAATATATATGCATTAGTTTCAGTATAAACATATTTCTTACTGAGTGTTGTGGTCGAAAACATTTGAAAGCTACTGATCTAACATGTACTTTTCACATGTTAGGTTCCAGGGATCTCACATGTGAATCTCTGGAAGGGGAAAACCATGCCATCTTTCTATTTGACCTCTTGGTTTCTAGCAAAACACTTTTACATGATAAGCCTGAAACAAATGGGTGTTGCTGAAGGGGCTCTACCACTGAATGACTGTGTTACTGTCAACGAGTGAATAAAACCCTCAAATGTTAGTTTCCTCATCTTTTCAATGAGATATCCATTAACTATCTCATTGGTACATTGCAGAAATTAACTAATATGTGTTAAGGGTTAAGCAAATGTCTGTACACAGTAAGTACTGATGGGGAGAAAAGAGAGGGTTTCAATACCACTAGAATTCTATAAACACTAGAGTGCAGAGTCTGAAGTTTCAGAGCTCAGTGCCTGGTGGTGCTCTGGTGAGGAAACAGGGCAAGAAATCCCCAAGAGCAGGCAGCAGGTCTGAAGGGTCTGTGTGCCAACGGGGAGAAAGTGGTTCCCCTGCTTGAAGAGCATTTGGTAGAGGCCATTCGGCCTCCCTGCTGGCAAAAGTCTCAGCGGACCCCAGAGAGCAGCCACATTTGCTGGTATTGGGACGAAGATGCTAGAGTGTGGCCAAACCTGGCACTGACTGTGTGTTGCGATTTGCCATAATCTCTGAACCTCTGTCACTGAGTGACCACACAAACGTTTTCTAGGGCAAGCCGGCACTGGGCCGTTGCTCAGCAAGACCCTCCCCGAGAGAGTTGGTGTGGGTCTCAGCCACAGGGGTTTTGAAACACAACCTCATTTGAGATAAAACTCTACAGAGAGGTGCTGCCTGGCAGGTAGACAGCTTGGGCACAGACAGGATAGAGGTGGGTAGCAGACAGAGAGAGCTGAGACAAAGGAGGGGTGGGGTTATTTTTAATCTTATTTTTTATTTTTTTAAATTTACATCCAAATTATTTAGCATATAGTGCAACAATGATTTCAGGAGTAGATTCCTTAAGCCCCTTGCCCATTTAGCCCATCCCTCCTCCCACAACCCCTCCAGTAACCTTCAGTTTCTTTTCCATATTTATGAGTCTCTTTTGTTTTGTCCCCCTCCCTGTTTTTATATTATTTTTGTTTCCCTTCCCTTACGTTCATCTGTTTTGTACCTTAAAGTCCTCATACGAGTGAAGTCATATAATTTTTGTCTTTCTCTGACTGACTAATTTCACTTAGCATAATACCCTCCAGTTCCATCCATGTAGTTGCAAATGGCAAGATTTCATTCTTTTTGATTGCCAAGTAATACTCCAGTGTATATATATACCACATCTTCTTTATTCATTCATCCATCGATGGACATTTGGGACTCTTTCCATACTTTGGCTATTGTTGATAGTGCTGCCATAAACATTGGGGTGCATGTGTCCCTTCGAAACAGCACACCTGTATCCCTTGGATAAATGCCTAGTAGTGTAATTGCTGGGTTGTAGGGTAGTTCTATTTTTAGTTTTTCGAGGCACCAAGGAGGGGTGTTTGATTATGGGTTGGTGAGTGCTCAAAGTTCCTGCACCAGAGACTAGGGAGCTGGGTGAAACCATTTCCACCTCCCCTGCACACTTGCATGCACATGGATCCACCCCAGGAAGCTAAGCAGCCCCATCTAGTGGAGAATGGAGCCATTACACCAAACCCCACCCAACTGTGCCCTCCAAGGACATCCCCCAGAAGACCAGCACAAGTCACTCCACCTGCTTAGTGTACGGACTATAGAGTGCTTCATAGTTTCAGTTCTAGGAGAAACTGGATGTAAATTCATTTGGGTTTCATTCTGTTTGGTGGGTCATTTGTTTTCTTTGCTTGTTTTTGCTTACATTGCTTTCTTTTTTCTTTCTTTTCTTTCTCTTTCTTGGATACAGAAAGAGAAAAAAATTATTTTATGTTTTTAAATTTTTAAATCTATTATTACATATTTTTTTAATTTTTAAATTTTTTCTTACCTTTTTCCCCTTTTTTTTTTCTATATTCTACCGTTTCTTTCAACAAGGAGACAAAAACACACCTGGGATCTAGCTTTGTTTATTTGATTTTTTGTTTGTTTTTAATTTTTCAATTTTAATTTATTTTATTAACATTTTTCTTCCCCCAAAATGACGGAATTCACCCCAAAAGAAAAAACAGGAAGAAATGACAGCCAGGGACTTAATCAACACAGATAATAAGTAAGATGTCTGAACTAGAATTTAGAACCACAGTATAAGAATACTAGCTGGGGTTGAAAAAAAGCACAGAAGACACCAGAGAATCGCTTTCTGTGGAGATAAAAGAAATAAAATCTAGTTAGGCTGAAATTAAAAATGCTATAAATGAGATGCAATCTCGAATGGATGCCACGATGGCACAGATGGATGAAACAGAGCAGTAAATCAGCAATATAGAAGATAAAATTATGGAGAATAATGAAGTGGAACAAAGAGGGAAACAAAAGCAAAAGATCATGATACAAAACTTAGAGAACTCAGTGACTCATTAAATAGGAATAACACCCAAATCATAGGAATTCCAGAAGATAGAAAGGGGGGAACAAATTATACCAGAAAACATTCCCAATCTGGGGAAGGACACAGGCATTAAATCCAATAAGCACAAAGAACTCCCAATAGATTCAACAAAAACCAACCATTACCAAGGCATATCACAGTCAAATTCACAAAATACACAGGCAAGAAAAGAATTATGAAGCAGCAAGGGGGAAAAAAATCCTTAACCTTTAAGGGAAGACAGATCAGCTTTGCAGCAGACCTATCCACAGAAACTTGACAGGCCAGAAAGGAGTGGCAGAATATATTCAACCTGCTGAATCAGAAAAATATGCAGCCAAGAATTCTTTATCCAGCAAGGCTGTCATTCAAAAAAGAAGGAGAGATAAAGAGTTTCCCAGAAAAACAAAAACTAAAGGAGTTTGTGACCATTAAACCAGCCCTGCAAGAAATTTTAAGGGGGACTCTTTAAGTGGAGAAAAGACAAAACAAAAAAGATCAAAGCAACAAAGACTAGAAAGGACCAGAGAACATCACCAGAAACACCAACTCTACAGGCAACACAATAGCACTAAATTCATACCAGAGACTTATTTTAGACCTGAGACCACCTACAGATCAAAAGTAAGAGGACGGAGAACCATCAATCATGCTAATGGTTGTCAAAAGAAAGCTGGAGTAGACATACTTATATCAGACACACTCGATTTTAAAATAAATACTGGAACAAGAGACGAAGAAGGGCATTCTATCGTAATTAAGGGGTCTATCCACCAAGAAGATCTAACAATTGTAAACATTTATGCTCCAAGCATGGAATGTCCAAATATATAAATCAATTAATCACAAACATAAAGAAACTGATTGACAATAATACCATAACAGTAAGGGACTTCAATACCCCACTTACATCAATGGACAGATTGTCTAACTAGAAAATCAGCAAGGAAACAATGGCTTTGAATGACACACTGGACCAGATAGACTTAACAGATATATTCAGAACATTTCATCCTAAAGCAGCAGAATACACATTCTTCTTGATTGCACATGGAACATTCTTCAGAATAGATCACATACTGGAGCACAAATCAGCCCTCAACAAGTACAAAAAGACAGAGACCATACCTTGCCTATTTTCAGACCACAACGCTATGAAATTCGAACTCAACCACAAGAAAAAATTTGGAAAGACCATGAATACTTGGAGATTAAAGAACATCCCACTAGGGGCGCCTGGGTGGCTCAGTCGGTTAAGTGTCCGACTTCGGCTCAGGTCACGATCTCACGGTCCATGAGTTCGAGCCCTACGTCCGGCTCTGGGCTGATGGCTCAGAGCCTGGAGCCTGCTTCCGATTCTGTGTCTCCCTCTCTCTCTGCCCCTCCCCCGTTCATGCTCTGTCTCTCTGTCTCAAAAATAAACATTAAAAAAAAAAAAAAAGAACATCCCACTAAAGAATGAATGGGTTAACCAAAAAATTAAAGAGGATATTAGGAAGTATGTGGAAGCTAATGAAAATGAAAACCCGACAGTCCAAAACCTCTGGGATGCAGCAAAGGTGGTTATAAGAGGGAAGTATATAGCAATCCAGGCCTTCCTAAAGAAGGAAGAAAGGTCTCAAATATACAACCTACCCTTATACCTAAAAGAGCTGGAAAATAACAGCAAATAAAGCCTAAAACCAGAAACAGAAGAAGGCAAATAACAAAGATTAGAGCAGAAATCAATTTTATATATACATAGCTGTAGAACAGATTAATGAAACCAGGAGCTGGTTCTTTGAAAGAAATAACAAAACTGACAAACCCTTAGCCAGATTGATCAAAAAGAAAAAGGAAAGGATGCAAATAGATAAAATCACAAATGAAAGAGGAGAGATCTCAACCAATACCACAGAAATACAAACAATAACAGGAGAATATGAGCAGTTATATGCCAAAAAATTGGGCCATCTGGAAGAAATAGGCAAATTCCTAGAAACATATAAACTACCAAAACTTGGGGCGCCTGGGTGGCTCAGTCGGTTGAGCAACTGACTTCAGCTCAGGTCATGATCTCACGGTTTGTGAGTTCGAGCCCCACGTCGGGCTCTGTGCTAACAGCTCAGAGCCTGGAGCCTGCTTCAGATTCTATGTCTCCCTCTCTCTCTGCCCCTCCTCTACTCATGCTCTGTCTCTGTCTCAGAAAAAAATAAACATTAAAAAAATAAAAAATAAAAAAATAAACTACCAAAACTGAAACAGAAAGAAATAGAAAATTTGAACAGACCATAACCAATTAAGAAACTGAATCACTAATCAAAAATTTCCCAACAGACAAGAGTCCACAGCCAGATGGTTTTCCAGGAGAATTATAACAAACATTTAAAGAAGAGTAGGGGTGCCTGGGTGGCTCAGTTGGTTAAGCGTCTGACTTCAGCTCAGGTCATGATCTCACAGTTTGTGAGTTCGAGCCCCGTGCCAGGCTCTGTGCTGACAGCTCGGAGTCTGGATCCTGCTTCGGATTCTGTATCTCCCTCTCTCTCTCTCTGCCGCTCCCCCACCCCTCAAAATTAAAATAAAAACATTAAAAAAAATTTAAAGAAGAGTTAACATCTATTCTTTTGAAGCGCTTCCAAAAAATATAACTGGAAGGAAAACTGCCAAACTCATTCTATGAAGCCAGAATTACCTTGATTCCAAAACCAGACAAAGACCCAACTAAAAGGGAGAACTACAGGAAATTTCCCTAAGGAAAATAGATGCAAAAATTCTCAACAAGATTACTAGCCAACAAGATCCAACAATACATTAAAAGAATTATTCACTATGATCAGGTAGGATTTATTCCTGGGATGCAGGGCTGGTTTAATATATGCAAATCAATCAATGTGATACATCACATTAATAAAAGAAAGGATGAGAACCACATGATCCTCTCAATAGATGCAGAAAAAGCATTTGACAAAATACATCATCCTTTCAGGGTAAAAACCCTCAGGAAAGTAGGGATAGAAAGAACATACCTCAAGATCATAAAGGCCATATATAAAAGACCCACAACTAATATCATCCTCAATGGGGAAAAACTGAGAACTTCCCCCCTAAGGTCAGGAACATGGCAGGGAAGTCCACTCTCACCACTGTTACTCAATATAGTGTTGGAAGCCCTAGCCTTAGCAATCAGACAACACAAAGAAATAAAAGGCATCCAAATTAGCAAGGAGAAAGTCAAACTTTCACTCTTCACAGATGACATGATACTCTATATGGAAAACCCAAAAGATTCACCAAAAAACTGCTAAAACTGATCCATGAATTCAGCAAAGTCGCAGGATATAAAATCAATGTACAGAAACCAGTTGCATTTCTATATACCAATAATGAAGTAGCAGAAAGAGAAATCAAGGAATTGATCCCTTTTACAATTGCACCAAAACCCATAAAATACATAGGAATAAACTTAACCAAAGAGGTGAAAGATCTATACACTGAAAACTACAGAAAGCTTATGAAAGAAATTGAAGACACACAAAAATGGAAAAACATTCCATGTTCATGGGTTAGAAGAACAAATATTGTTAAAATGTTGACACCGCCCAAAGCAATCTACATATTCAATATAGTCCCTATCAAAAGAATACCAGCATTCTTCACAGAGCTAGAGCAAACAATTCGAAAACTTGTATGGAATCAGAAAAGACCCCAAATAGCCAAAGTAATGTTGGAAAAGAAAACCAAAGCTCAAAGCATCACAATTCCAGACTTCAAGCTGTGTTATGAAGTGGTAATCATCAAGACAGTATGGTACTGGCACAAAAACAGACACATAGATCAATGGAACAGAATAGAGAACACAGAAATGGACCCACAAACGTATGGCCAACTAATCTTTCACAAAGCAGACAGAATATCCAATACAAAAAAGACAGTTTCTTCAGCAAATGGTATTGGGATAACTGGACAGCAACATGCAGAAGGATGAACTTGGACCACTTTCCTACACCATACACAAAAATAAACTCAAAGTGGATGAAAGACCTAAATGTAAGACAGGAAACCATCAAAATCCTAGAGGAGAGAACAGGCAACAACCTCTTTGACCTCGACTGCAGCAACTTCTTGACATGTCTCCAGAGGCAAGGGAAACAAAAGCAAAAATGAACTATTGGGACCTCATCATCTCAAGATAAAAAGCTTTGCACAGTGAAAGAAACAATCAGCAAAACTAAAAGGCAACTGACGGAACGGGAAAAGATATTTTCAAATGAAATATCAGATAAAGGGTTAGTATCCAAAATCTATAAAGATCTTATCAAACTCAACTCCCAAAAAACAATCCAGTGAAGAAATGGGCAGAAGACGTGAATAGACACTTTTCCAAAGAAGACATCCAGATTGCTAACAGACACATGAAAAGATGCTCAACATCACTCATCATCAGGGAAATACAAATCAAACCATAATGAGATACCACCTCACACCTGTCAGAATGGCTAACATTAACAACTCAGGCAACAACAGATGTTGGCGAGGATGTGGAGAAAGAGAAACCCTTTTGCATTTCTGGTGGTAATGAAAACTGGTTCACCCACCCTGGAAAAATGTGGAGGTTCCTCAAAAAATTAAAAATTGAGCCACTCTACAACCCAGCAATTGCACTACTAGGTATTTATCCAAAGGATACAAAAAGTCTGATTCGAAGGGGCACATGCACCCCAGTGTTTATAGCAGCACTACTGACAATAGCCAAAGTATGGAAAGAGCCCAAATGTCCATCGACTGATAAATGGATAAAGAAGATGTGGTATACACATACAATGGAATAATACTCGGTGATCAAAAAGAATGAACTCTTGACATTTGCAACAACATGGATGCAACTAGAGTGTATTACGCTAAGTGAAATAAGTCAGTCAGAGAAAGACAAATATATGCTTTCACTCATAGGTGGACTTTAAGAAACAAACAGATGAACATAGGGGAAGGAAAGCAAAAATAAGATAAAAACAGAGAGGGAGACAGACCACGAGAGATTCTTAAATACAGAGAACAAACTGAGGGTTGCTGGTGGGGTGTTGGGTGGGGGGTACGGGCTCAATGAGTGATGGGCATTAAGGAGGGCACTTGTTGGGATGAGCACTGGGTGCTACATGTAAGCGATGAATCACTAAATTCTATTTCTGAAATAATTATTATACACTATGTATAATCCAACTAACTTGAATTTAAATTTTAAAAATAATAAAAATAAAAGGTTATTGGACTGGAAGTGTAAACACTGGTTTCTAACACTTACTAACATGATCTTTCCCCCTGAGCCTTAGTTTAGGCTTCTTGAAAATAGATGAATTTATGTCGTCACCATCTGTTCTAGCTCTGGAGTACAAAGGTAAGAAATCTGTTGTCCTAAATTACATAGTGATTGTTTGCCTCACCTTTGCATTTCTTCTCCTGCCCTGCCACACATTCTTACTCTTTAAATAGGATTTAAATTCCCTTCCCATGCAATTTCTTTTTAAAGGTATTGGGATGACATAAAGTTCATGCAGGTTTCAATTTATTAAATTATTTTTTTGCAAGTTAACAAAGGATATCAGTGTTTCCTTGGAACAGTGTACAATGCATTATTAAAGTCACAACGAATATCAGATACTTCTTAATGCAACATGTTTTATTTTAAAACTAAGTGATTATTTAAGGACTGCATGCTTTTCACTGCAAAAACACACTGAAATCAAACCAAGGGTAGACGGTGTTTTTACATCGTCTGTTTGTTTTTTATGAAATATGCATAAATTCTTTAGGTAAATATACCTTCTGAAAAGGCAACTTTGTAGCCTGTTCTGCATGTTCTAGATGTGTTGCTTGGAATTTAAATAAATATCCCAAATACAAGAATATATGTTTGCTTTGGACGATATTGATTCTCTTGGCCAGCTCCTTCTTTGAGCTAGAATCAACATTCCTGGGTACTAGCATCCCCTCAATGTCCCAAATGCCAGTAACAGCCTTGTGTACTGTGTAAAGAAAGATGATTCTTCAGGGAAGGAAGGCTTAGAAATATGGTACAAATAAATGCCAGGAGTAGCAAATTAGTGCAGTTCTTCCAAACCCCTAACTTACAAAGGCTGAATTTACTTCTATAAAAATGTGCTTCCCTAATCCAGTCTCCAGACTAGAAACCCTACTCATTAAAATCTAATATACAAATGTTTGCTCAGAAGAATTTAGGATTATCAGTCAACAGGAATTCAATCTAATTCTGATATTTAAATAAAAGCATCTTTTCTTTGGTCTAAACTATTCTTGGGAGGTGGCAGGTGGACGAAGGTGGGAAAAGAATAAACCTTGTTTTGAGAAGGAGTCCATAATATTCTCAAGGAGTCCATGGCACAAAAATGGTTAAGACCTTCTGTCCAAAAGAAACTTTTATTTATTTATTTATTTATTTATTTATTTATTTTTTTACTAAGGGAATATCAGCTTTATTTTGTAACTTTTAGAATGTGGAGCTTTACAAGGTACAGATACTAAGGTTCTGGTAGTGTTCTGTTTGTTTGTTTTTTTTAATTTTTTTTTTAACGTTTATTTTTTTGAGACAGAGAGAGACAGAGCATGAACAGGGGAGGGTCAGAGAGGGAGACACAGAATCTGAAACAGGCTCCAGTCTCCGAGTCGGCACAGAGCCTGACGCGGGGCTCGAACTCACAGACCGTGAGATCATGACCCGAGCTGAAGTCGGACACTCAATCGACTGAGCCACCCAGGTGCCCCATGTAGTGTTCTATTTCTTAAGCTGACCGCTGAGGGTCCTGGTGTTCACTGTATTATTATTCTTCATACCTTGTGCAGGTCACTGTTTAGTCAATATTTAATATATAATTAAAACTTTAAAAAAGCATAATTTTTGGCTGGGTGCTCATTAACCCTGGCCCAGTTAATCCTGCCACTGATCACTCCCTCATCTGACCACGTCATTCTGTTCCAATCATGCAAAGAGCCAGTGATAACTAATGTCACTTAACATTAGGAAATGACAGCCTGGAAAATTAAAAAAAAAAAGTCAGGCAAAATAAGATGTTTCTTAGTTTCTAATAAGAGGAAAAAGGATAGAAATAAAACATATGTACATAGCTATAGAAAATGAACCTTTATTGATTTTCAACTACCAAGCTAAATTACTTGAATGCTGTTAGTACCCACAGAATAATAAGGAAAGACGCAATCAGCAGAGACCAGACCCTGAGCCACTTAGGGGCTCCTCCTTCAACCTCTGCCCTTAGCCCAAAGATGGCCCTGCTTGTCTTACAAGTAGGAGGCCTTTCTGTGTGGGTTGCCTAGCAAAACACTTAACTGAGAAAAAAAAAAAAAAAAAAGAATATTCATTCATTTAAAACCACTTATTGTATGCCTTTCCAATATATGTATTACTCAAATTTGAGAAATAATCTTTAAAAAATGTGTTTTTTTAATAGCACACCGAAATATTTGTGGTGGTGGTCTTTGGATTGGGGCAATTTTACCATCATGAATACATGTTGCTTGACAATACGAAACAAAATTCAAACTAAAACACACAAAAACCCCATGAAATGATGACCCAAAACCCCTTCCTTGCCTAAGCTCAGTACAGAAATCTGTTTTTTCACTTTACTAGGTGACATAGTGTCTCAGAAAACAGATTTAAAAGGATAACTTTGAAATCTATAGGAAGTGAGTAATAAATAGTGCTAGAACACGGAACTACCTGGAAACCACTCTGATTGCAGGTAAAATAAAAGGTGTCAGGAGTACAGTTCTGAACTTCTTTGACCTTAGAAAGGTAAACCCTGAAAGGAAGACAACTCATTTTAATGGGAGAAAGGGGCAAAGAAACAATTGAGAGATTTGAAAATAGATCTTTTCTTGATATAGAAGGGTCTAAAGTTATGCTTAGAGACAGAATATGGAGAGAAGCAGGGAACAGAGTTGGATGTACAAAAAGAAGGAACATGCGTAGTTAATCGAATTCACATCTTAGAAAAAAGCAGCCATGAGAAGTGACAAGTGTGAAAGCCCAGACATAATCCACTTGGACTTCCATAAGGTTTGAGATACAGTATCACATAAGAATTCATAAATATAATTACTGCTGCTGTTGAAATGCTAGCACACTGAGAACTCTTTGTTAAGAGTAGAGAACAAAAGGATGTTGATTTGGCAGGAATCACAGAAAAAAACATCTACATTAGTTTTGGTTATTTGGCATATCTGTAGCTGTAAAAATAAAAATACTCCCATAAATGAACTGAGACCCACATAAAGAGAGCTTGCAATTAAAAAGAACGGCCAAAAAAAAAAAAAAAAAAGCAAATGATTTCTCTTGAGGCTAAAATTAAAAAAAAAAAAAAAAACACCATGTGAAGGCTCAAAAGAAAACAGTTGCATAAGAATAGATATATACATCAGTGAAACAGAATAAAATTTAGAAAGAGACCCACATATACATAGTAAATTGATTTCTGATAAAGGCACTAAAGTCATTCAAGGAGGGTAAGGCTAGTTTTCACAATAAATGGGGCTGAAACAACCAAGTATTCACAAGAAAAAATATGAACCTTAATCTGTAGTTCATAAAAATTAACTCAAAAATGGATCAGAGCCCCAAAGAAAAGCTAAAAAATCCAGAAAAATTCTAAAACAAAAAAGCACTAACCGTAATGAAAAAAATTGATAAACTGAACTTTATTAAAATTGAAATTCCTACTGTTAAAATATATGGTTAAGAAAATGAAGAAGCAATGTACAGACTGGGAGAAAATATTTTCAATACATGTATATGACAAAGGACTTATACCCAGAATATACAAAGAACTCTTAACAACTCCATAAGTCAACCCATTTTTAAAAATGGACATAAGATTTGGACTTCACAAAAGAAAACATGAACGGCCAGTAAACCCATGAAATTAACCCTGTTAATCAGGAGGCACATGGAAATTACGATGGTCATGAGCTACCACTTTTATACCCACTGGAATGGCTAAAGGCATAAAGACTGACAATCCTAAGTAATGGTGAGGATGTAGAACAATGGGAACTCTCACCCTAATGGGAATGCAGAACAGTATAACCACTTTGGAAAAAAGACTGGCAGTTTCTTCTAAAGTTTCCAGAAGATCCAGCAACTCTACTCCTGGGTATTTACCCAAGGGAAACAGAAACATATGTCTACACAAAACTTATACATAAATGTTAATATCAACTTCATTCATAATAGACCCAAACTGGATACAAACCAAATGCTCATCAGCAGGTGAATGGATAAACCAGTTGGGTATAGTCATATGATAGAATACTAAGCAGCAAAAATGGAACAAATTACTAACATATGTAACAATATGGATAAATTTCAAAACACATGTGGAGTAAAAGAAGGAGTCAAAGAATATAAATTTATATTCATTTATATGAAAACTCAGAAAAGGAAAATACAACTTATAATGATAAAGGATAGATCAGTGGTTGTCTAGAGCCAGGGATGGAGGGGCACTGACTGCAAAGGGGCATGAGGGAACTTTTTGAGGGCGAAGGCAATGTTCTATATGTTGATTGTGGTGGTTGTTACACGGATGTATGCATACGTTAAACTATGCAAACTACACAAACTAAGCAAACTACAAACTATGCAAACTATGTATGCAAACTCATCAAACTACACTTTACACAGGTATGGTTTACTGCATATAAATTAGACCTTAATATCATTGTCTTTCAAATTGCTTTTGTTGGAGAATTCATCTCTTTAAAACAAGTAGCAGTGTGCAGCACATAGGGAGAGGTTTGATAAGTATCTGTTGAACTTTTTAAATCTGTCTATAAAGGAAAGGAAATTCCTAAAAATATGTAAGGACTCTGATAGGGTTTCTTCTAGGAACAGCCTACAGCAGGGGTCAGCAAACTATAGCCTGTCTGGCCCAGCACCTACCTGTATGGCCCATAAGCTAAGAAGTTGATATTTCTAAATGGTTGAAAATAACCAAAGAAAAAACAGTATTTTGTGACACATAAACATTTTAGGAAATTTCATTTCCAGTGTCCATAGGCAAAGTTTTGCTGGGACACCAGCCACACTCATTTATTTACATATTGTCTGTGGCTGCTGTTGTGCTGTTCTAGCAGAGTTCAGTACTTGTGACAGAGACCGCATGGCCTTCAAGTCCTAAAATGTTGACTCTCTAGCCTTTTTCAGAAAAAGTTTGCTGACCCCTGCCCTCGAGTGTAGGACCTCTTTCTGTCATCCTCTGCTAATAACTAATGAAATTACCAGGTTAAATTCTTGGTCCTTTTACTTTGTGATAGAATAGACAGAACAAAGACTTTGAAGTAACACAGATCTAAATTCAAATTTTATCTACTACTTAACTACTTCTGTTACTCTGCATAATTTTTTTAAATGTTTATTTATTTTTGAGAGAGAGGGAGACAGAGCATGAGCAGGGGAGGAACAGAGAGAGGGGGAGACACAGAATCCAAAACAGGCTCCAGGCTCTGAGCTGTCAGCACAGAGCCCTACTATTTCAGGCTGGAACCCATGGACCGTGAGATCATGACCTGAACCGAAGTTGAACGCTTAGCCAACTGAGCCACCCAGGCTCCCTGACTCTGCATAAGTTTTTTAAACTTTCAGTCTCTCTGATTCGTCACTTGGAAAGTAAAGAAGACTGCATATCTCAGAGGGCTGCTAAAAGTATTATGTGAAATAATTTCAATGAAAAGTGTTGTCTGGGGCACCTGGGTGCCTCCAGTCAGTTGAGCAGTCAGCTCTTGGTTTCAGCTCAGGTCACGATCTCATAGCTCGTGGGATTGGGCCCCATGTTGGGCTCTGTGCTGACAGTGTGGAGCCTGCTTGGTATTCTCCCTCTCTGCCCCTCCCCTACTCATGGGCTCACACCCTCTCTCCCTCTTAAAATAAATAAATAAACATTAAGAAAAAATGGTGTCTGGCTAGGGCACCTGGGTGGCTCACTTGGTTAAGCATCTGACTCTTGATCTCAGCTCAGATCCTGATCTCAGAGTTGTGAGTTCAAGCCCCACATTGGGCTCCGAACAGGACGTGAAGCCTACTTAAAAAAAAAAAAAAAAAAAAAAAAAAAAAAAAAGTCATCTGGCAATTAATAGACACTTAATAAATATTAGTTCATATTCTTCTTGTAAATAGGGTATCTAAGAACAGTAGCGAGTAGAAACAGAGGCAAGGAGAAAAAGAATGATCCTGATCACTCACCAAACAGTTTTTGAATTAGAAGCCACAAGCTATTGTTTCTTCCTTTGCCCCAGTTCTTATTCTGGCACAAGTTAGTTATCAAACTTCATTTACTTTCTTTTTTAGTTGTATATGCCTTTATCTATACTTAATATAAATGAAATAATATATTATGTATTCTTTTTGTGTCTGGCATCTTCTGCTCAAGCGGTTAGCAACCATGTCAAGTATTTTCCCAAATATCCAAAGTATGCTCAATGCATCTTGAATCCAATTTAACGAATATTTATTGGTACCTAACATAGAAAACACTGTGATAAGCTTTCTGGGTTACTCAGAAAAGAATATGACATAGTTATTGCTTTCAGTGAGATCAGAATCAAAAAGAAACATGACTGAAATGCCTAAAATAATCTAAGAATTATATAAAGCTGAATGTATTTGATAATTATTTACTGCATTAGGGGCTGGTGCTGAGTCTATGACGATGAATAAAATAATCCGTGATCTTTTTGTCTATGTACAGGTACAACCCTGTTTGAAAGGAATGTCAATTATTCAGCTAAAAACAAAACAAAACAAAACAAAACAAAACAAAACAAAACAAAACAAAACAAAACATGATCCCTGGATAAGACTGAACGATGGACACCCTCTGGGGGAAAAAATGGAAGGGACCTTAGAGGAGCCGGAAGGTAATACCAGTCGAGAACCTAAAACAGGTTCTCCAAGGAGCACCTGAGTGGCTCAGTCGGTTAAGCACCCAGCTCTTGATCTCAGCTCAGGTAATGATCTCATGGTTTGTGAGACAGAGCCCCGTGTTGGGCTCTGTGCTGGCAGTGCAGAATCTGCTTGGGATTCTCTCTCTCTGGCCCTCCCTCACTCCTGCATGCTCTCTCTCTTTCACAAAATAAATGAATAAAACTTAAAAAAAAAAAAAAACAGGTTCTCCAGAGCACCCCCAGGAACAGATGATTCATAGAACTTGACTATTAACCCAAGATTCTCAGAACAGAGATGATCATACAAGTAGACAGCTTCCACACAAGACTATCAAAATAATAGTTCCAGTTATAGATAATAGAATGGCTTTGGACTTTCTTTTGGCCAACTGAAACCATTACTAACACTCATGTTCTTTATACCTGACCAACATTACAGGTGGAATACAGCAATCTATATCTAAGCTGAAAGAAAAGGCAGTCTGGCCACCTAGGGAATGCCTAAGACTTGTTTTCTTGGTCATACCTGAAAAATCTTAGGTTATGCGAGTGAAATATATACTAGCTCCTCCCAATACTTCTAATTATTCTTGTTTGCCTCAGAGTCATTTGATGTTTATTGTCTAGCACCTCAAATTCTTCTACAGTTACTGTCCTGGCAGATGTTTCAATAAATGCTTCAAAGAAATAAATGAAATCATGCTGATTGATACAAACTGAAAATCAGAGCTTCACAAATGAAACCCCATCTTCAAGAAGAACCAACAACAGAGGGGAAGGTCTGGACAATCCTTAATGATCTCCTGGAGCTTTGACTGAGTTAAGAACAATGGGGACTGAGAATTTCGAAAGTTCCCCCATTCCCAGGAAAACACTGATGATTCTTTCACCATGTAACAAAAAGCCGACAGAAGTGGTTTTGAATTCATTCAATCAATAAACAACTTACATTCTTGAACACACTTTAAAAGCCAGCCAATCAATGACAGTCCTTGCTTCTGAAGTAGCCAATTAGGAACAAATTCAGTCCAATAAGTATACGGCTTGGGGCCAACCAAACAACACTACTCACACCCCAGTAACCGTACTTCTCCACCTGGCATCAGCCCACTTGTGCTTTTGAACCCTCAACTCCCAAACCCTAAACCCTATGTAAGAATGGCAGTTTGCTGTCTCTTAATTTTAGATACGGAATGATGGTCTCATCCGCCTTTGACATTGTTTAAACATTCCTTTCAATAAGTACAACTAGAGCTGACATAGACATTTAGCTTTAAAATTTTTTTTTAAAGTGGCATGGCACTAAACATTTTTTTTAAAATAAGCTAAACATTTTAAGTGATAAAATCAGGTCAGGTCAGAATTTTTACAGTGACTATTCTGGAATCACAATTAACCAGGACTTTATTCTGGCAAATTTGAGTAATGGTTTTTATATTTTTCAATTAAGTGCTTTCCCATAGCTGTGTTATAAGATTTTTTTTTTTTTTTTTTTTTTTTTGTCAGTGATGGATGAGTGCTCTAAGTCACGTCTGCAGTCTCAGCAGGATTCAGAGCACGGGTGGTTACATCCTCACCAGAACACTAGAAAAAGACAGCTCAGCGTCTCTGGCCCTACCTTCGTCTTCATCAGGGTCGACAAGCCTGAAGAGAACTCCCCTTCTCAATGCCTCACTACCCAAGGGATCCAGCATGCTATGTCTCCAATGAGGCAGGCTATGGTTTCATCTTCTGTGGCTGTCTGGCCTGGAGCCCGAGCATACTTGTCTAGAGAATTAATCCTAAAAAGGGATTTGGGAAATTGTCTCCATCTTAAGACCCTACAACCTAAGCTACAATAGCATCATCACACTATTGTATCACAAAAAATACAATCAAAACAAGGTGAAAAGGGAATCTCAAAAATTCACTTGTTTCAACTGTCTACCTTAAGGTAACATATTCATCAACTCGCAAAGCTAAAGTAGGTGTTTTTAGAACAAGAGAAGAAAATTCCTGCAACTGTTGACCCTCTCCTCACATTTCCTTACCATTCTCTTCATACTTTTCCTTCAACCCAAACAGAAACCAATGAAGAAACAGAGACAGAATGCAGAAAGAATAAAGAGATCCTTATTTCCCATTTGAAATCTGGTGGATTTAAATCTTGAGGAGTGAGAAAAGAATGGGAATGAGGTCAGGCAACCTGTTACAATCCCCTAATTGCTTAGATCCTTCCTTTGTGATGCCATCTAGGAATAGGATTTGAGTTAGTGTTGTAATAAAAAAAAAAAAAAAA
>NC_064809.1:121562926-121594040 GCF_023721935.1 Panthera uncia
GAGGAGGATATATATATATATTTTTATATATATAACCACACCATTTAATAAGGCCTACTATGTGCCACACATTTAAACATTATTACTACTATACAATGAGGAGTCATTATCCTCATCTTGCAGGCAAGAACAATGAGACCCCTAAGGAATTAAGCAACTTGCCTAGGGCTGAGCCAATTAACTCTCTCAGTTATTGGGTAGTTATCCTGGGATTCCAGTTATGGGCAGGTTGCCACCACATGGCTACATTCTTCCTTACTGAGAATGACTCCAAGCAATTACTGGGGTATCAGAATCATGGTAGGGACTCTTGATGCTAGATTCCATAGGTCTTGATCCTATCACTGACCCCCTAAGAGACTCATTACTCCAGTAATCCACAGCTACTAGTGATGATGGTAATAAAATAGTAAAACCGTAATAGCACCTTTCATAGATTATCTCGTTTCATCCTTATAACAACAGCCAACAAGGTGGGTCTATTCTTAGCCACTTTTTATAGATGAGAAAACACAGTCCCTGAGAGGTTACCGTGCTTAAGCTGACACAGGTACAAGTGGTGAATACCAGAGCCCAAGCCCTTACATACTATGCTCCCTGCATCGGATGAATGAAATGTTATCAGATCTCACAAGTTTGTTGCAAGGGGAACAAATTTTGAAAATCATCATTTTGTAAAACAAAATAAACTCGTCAGTCCGGTCTTCAAGATCCTTCACGATCTTGCCACAATCTGTTAATTTTCAACCTTATTTTCCATCACTTCTTTACATAAGCCCCTATGCTCCATAAATTTTCTTACTATTTTCTGTAAATGCCCTGACTTTTCTCATTTACCTAATGTTATTTCCTTTTGCTGAAATGGCATTTTCTATGGATTCCACAAAACAAAATTTTATCCATTATAAATCTTCCTCCCCATGGAGGGAAAAACTCCCACTACTGAACTCCCATAGTGCTTTGTGCTTCTCTCAGGACATTTGTTTTCTTGACTGGATTCCTACCTGACTTCAGTAGACAAAGATTCTATGTAAACTCTGTGCAATGAAGGCCCTTCTGAGGCAAAATGCCAGGCTGGAAGGAAGATGAGGATGGAACAAAATAGAGACAAAAGGCAGCTTTAAGTCTTCAGAAACTGCCATCCTAAGAACCATGTACCTCTAGGAGCACAACAAAGTGTCAAACTTATTCTTGTAAAACATAGTGGTTAGGAGTACAGACTATAGACTCCATCTTGCTGTGTGGCCTCGGAGAAGTCAGTCAACTTCTCTCTATGTCATCTGCCTCATCTGTGAATGGGAACAGCCTAACGTAGGTCATGGAGTTGTAGCGAGTACTCAGCAAGTCCGTATATGTAAGGTGCCTAACAGTGAATGGCTCATAATAAATGCCATACACTGTTTGCTATCACCACTTTTGAAATTCTTATATATATTGAAAAAGTGGCTGAGATTACCAAACCCCAAGAAAGGAACTGTCAGAGACGGGAAACTTTCAGAATATATAATTTAGGTGATGAGGTGATGAACTGGCCTATATATACCATTACGCTCTTCCTCTAAAAAAATCCAGAAGAAATATAACTGAACACTATAATATAAGTCAAATTATGGCAGAGAGAAGTGCCAGACTTCCGGGTTAAAAAAAAAAAAAAAAAAAGACCCATTAAAAATAAGCTATTTTTTGAAAAAAAAAGTTAGCAGACTAGGAATACAATTTTTCAAGAAAACAACATTTTTTGTATTGCTTTGGTTCTCTGGCTAACCCATAAAAGCCAATTTAACTTAATATTACTTTAGCAGCAATTATTGATTTCCATATTAATAGACTGTTGTAGTTAGCAGATTTTTTTTTTTTTAACGTTTATTTATTTTTGAGACAGAGAGAGAGCATGAACGGGGGAGGGGCAGAGAGAGAGGGAGACACAGAATCCGAAGCAGGCTCCAGGCTCCGAGCCATCAGCCCAGAGCCCGACACGGGGCTCGAACTCACGGATTGTGAGATCGTGACCTGAGCTGAAGTCGGATGCTTAACGCGCTGAGCCACCCAGGCGCCCCCAGATTATTTTAATATTAGCATATACATTACTAAATATATACAACAATGCTTTGTAACAAATCATCTTTCCTGTAGAAGTGGGAATTCACAAAATCAAACATCATGAATACAGGAGGGGATCTGAGTGATAGCTAGGGTCACTATGCTTCCTCATTTGCCCAGAAGTGATGGTCATTCTAATTATCAATAGCTCCCTTTCACTCTCCAAAGTGTCCTAGTTTGGACTAAAATTAAATGGTTACCTTAGTGTTAGTATCTTCACTGTAATGTTACAAGTGAAAAAACTAAGCCACACAGCAGCGCTGTGACTTAGCTAAAGTCACAATACAGGAAGGGGCCAGAAATACTTACTCCAGGGAGCCCGGGGGTCTCAGTTGGTTAAGTGTCCCATCCGACTCTTGGTTTTGGCTCAGGTCGTGGTCTCACAGTTCTTGAGTTCAAGCCCTGCACTGGGCTCTGCGCTGACAGTATGGAGCCGGCTTGGGATTCTCTCCCTCTCTCTGACCCTCTCCCCCCTCAACATAAAATAAACAAACTTAGAAAAAAAGAAAGAAATACTTATTCCTAGTCCAGGAGTCTTCCCGTCACAACGCACGCACTTATCAGTAGCAGGATAATGGTGATGACTGTGACGGGCAGGATTTGGGGTGTCAACAGTGCACATGCCATAAGCCTACGTGAATGAGGCTCTCCCCATCCCAGAGGGACTTTACAGCATCAGGGGCTGAGGATGGAGAGGTTTCGAGATCTTTGCTTGTGTGCCCTAAGCTTGGCTTCTTGCCCTTTTCACTGTACCCCTTGTGGCTTCTCATCTCCCCACCCCTGCTACTGAGATGGGAGAGATTATGGGGGAACAAGGAATTTAGTTTTGGACATTCACGTTTGAGAGATCTTTCAACATATAACTGGAGATGTAGAAAAGGAGTCCAGACTAGAGACATCAATATGAGAGCAAGCAATGCAAGGATGCTATCTAAAGCTTAGGCCAGTCATCAGAAGGGCAAGAAGGGAATTGTGTGGTAAAGAACAGGCGTCAAAATGAAGGTGTCTCCAATAATGAGAGGAAGGAAAAGTGATGCCTCTGACAATAATACGATACACTGCAGCTACTACCATTATTGGAAACTTACTATGTCCCAGAAATTCCACCAAGTAATTTATATACATTAGCTTAGCTCTCATCACTACCCTCTGAGTTAGGGGAAAAAAATAAGGCCAGGAAGGTTACAAAACTTGATTAAAGTCACAAAATAAGTAGCAGAGCAGAAACTCTGACTCATGACTGACAGTGAACAGCTCCAATCTCTCTACAGTATTGCTCATATTGGGATCTTATCTTCCCTCTTCTTTCCTTTATCCTTTGTATGGGATGTATGTGATTACAGACAGCCTGCCTTATAAATATCCTTCTGTGAAAACATTAATTTTATGTCTTCAAAGTTAAGATGACACTAAATCACGTGAATGTGACTTCAGAACTAAGATGTGGCCAGTGTTTCTTTCAGAAAGTATCTAGACCATGTTTCTGTCCCAAGCATACTCTACTAGATAAGAAATGGAAGATATTTGTTTTTAATTTATACTATTTGTGTCGTGGCCACACTCATATTACAAACATATGTTTCAAAATGACCATGAGCGCCTTTTTCCAGGCGGCCGGGAAGATGGCGGACATTCAGACTAAGCGTGCCTACCAAAAGCAGCCAACCATCTTTCAAAATAAGAAGAGGATTCTGCTTGGAGAAACTGGCAAGGAGAAACTCCGGCGATACTACAAAAACAGCGGTTTGGGCTTCAGGATGCCCAAGGAGGCCATTGAGGGCACCTATATTGACAAGAAATGCCCCTTTACTGGTAACGCCTCCATCCAAGGGCAGATTCTGTCTGGTGTGGTGACCAAGATGAAGATGCAGAGGACCACTGTCATCCGCCGAGACTACCTCCATTATATCCGAAAGTACAACCGCTTTGAGAAACGCCACAAGAACATGTCCGTGCACCTGTCCCCCTGCTTCAGGGATGTCCAGATCGGCGACATTGTCACAGTGGGCGAGTGCCGGCCCTTGAGCAAGACTGTGCGCTTCAAAGTGCTCAAAGGCACAAAGGCCGCTGGCACCAAAAAGCAATTCCAGAAGTTCTGAGACTAGACGTCTGTCCACACCCCCGAAGAAAATAAAGTTATTTTCCCAGTCAAAAACAACAACAACAAAAAAAAAAAAAAAAAAAAGCCCAAAATGACCATGAGCTAAAAAAACAAAAACAGAAACAAACAAACAAAAAAAAAACAAAGCCCCAAAATGACCATGAACTATTATTTATAAGACAGAAACACTTATTAGGAAATTCATTAATCAAGATCCTAATGACAAATTTTATTATGGGGGCATACATTTGTTCATTTAAGGTGGGTTTGGGATTTGCTGGGAACAATTTTTCTTGAGAATATGAACCCATGCGATTTGCACATAAGTGTAAAATTCAAAATCAAGTACTGTCTACCAAAAGGTAGTAATAAAAACTAAGAAGGGGCGCCTGGCTGGCTCAGTCAGAGGAGCATGTGACTCTTGATCTCAGGGTTGTGAGTTTGAGCCCCACACTGGATGTGGAGATTACTAAAAACAAATAAAAAATAAAAAATAGATAAACTTCAAAGAAAAAAAAAACTAAGGGGACTCCATTTTTTTTAAATCATACTAATAAAAAGTGTAAGAATCATTATTTTGCTAAGAATAATTTCATATTTATCAATATTAATTGAAGTTTCTCATCAGCTACAATATATACTCTGATTCTCCTCTTCAAAAAAAAAAAAAAGGAAAGAAAAAGAAAAATCTAAGGGGCACCTAGCTGGCTCTGTCAGTGGAGCATGTGACTTTTGATTTTAGGACTGTGGGTTCGAGCCCCACCTTAGGTGTAGAGATTACTCAAAAATAAACTCATAAAAAGAAAAATCTACTGAGGCACTTTTAAAGAATGAAATCCAGGCGTTGGCAAAAAGTTTGATTCTGAAGTTACAGAGGAAGACTCTATTATCATAGGGAAGAAAGTCAGGCTTTTCTCTGTTTCATGCATTTAAGTCCAATCTCCCACAACAGAAAAGATGGTAAAGGCCAGGGTCAATGTCTTCTATTTCTTTTGTACAGCAACGAGCACAGTGCTTAGAAGACTACATGTGTTATGGATTTGGTATAATCCTGATACATATCATTCTAAATTTTACACATTGGGAACATGTTGTCATTACACCATTTAATGGAAATATTTTGTCTTCCCCATATGCAAAGACAGATACAGCCAGGAGCAAAGGTTTTCTACAATCAACTTTCACAATGAATTTCTCATGGAATTTGGTGCTGCTGAAATTTTTAGTCGAGTTCTTAATAACCTAATTTTCTGCACAAAACAATCACTGCCTACAATAGGGAATTAAAAATTTCATTTAGAAATGGTTTTGATTTGGTGTACCTGGGAGGCTCAGTCAGTTAAGCATCCGACTTTGATTTCAGCTCAGGTCACGATCCCATGGTTTGTGAGATCAAACCGCACATCAGGCTCTGTGCTAACGGCATAGAGCCTGCTTGCGATCCTCTCTCTCCCTCTCTCTCTGCCCCTCCCCTGCTCACACTCTCTTTTTCTCTCTCAAAACAAATAAATAAACATTTAAAAAAATTTTTAAATGGTTTTGCTTCATAATTTACCAATTATATTAGCAAGCACTTTGTTGGAATTCAATAGGCATCTAGAAAATAAAAAAAGTCTTTTTTTCCCATTAAAATATTTTATAGCAAAAAAAAAAATGTTAATATGCTCTTATGTGCTTATCTTTTTGGCTCTTGGAGGGTATGTCATCCAAGCTTTATGCTTTTGTCTTTTTACAAAGGAGGCACAGTTAGGATTTCAAACACAAAGGGCAAGTAGTAGAGACTTTAAATAGGGAAACAAGCCACAATGTACTCTGTTCCTTCTTTGCTCAAGAAATTGCCAGTCTGCTTATTTGATTGATAGCTACTTTTGTACCTTCTTGGGTTTATTATGTTGTCAAAATACCACATCCTTGAAAGAGACTGTCTGTAGAGAATAAGGCAAACAAATGAATTAACAGACAGAAAATCCTGAAGAAGTCATCAGGATTCCCTTTGATGTATCTTGAAACGCCAAAAAGGTTCATCACAGCCCGGAATTCCATATTATGCTTTTCATTTCACAAATTCACAAGCTTTGAACAGTTAATGGAGCATCTGAATAAATAAGATGTGAAGCCGAGGAAATCACTGCTTAGGGAGAAAGACCCCAGTCATCTCTAAGTTTGTAGAAGAAAGTATATTTTGGTTCTATAAAATCAGAGTTGTGGGTCCAATGGGCTAATGTGACACAGATGAAAAATTACGCTCTAAAGCCCAAAACTACATCCTTAGCCACAGCTGGCAGTCTTATAAATGTTGGCTGATATCACAAAAGTTGTAACAAGCAGTACAGGATGGTTAGCTTGTGAAGAAAACTCAAAATGCAATATGGTCACTGGTGTACCAAATAAAATGCCTTTCACACATTACTCTGGCCTTGACACAGTCCAACTAACCCTGATTGCTCTCGGGCCCTGGGCAAGAACATGAGTAAGCATATAATCCATCACAGCTACTGACTGGTTCAGTGGCCTTACTGCACACAACGAAAACACATTTGTTAGGTTCCTTTTAATTGCAAGACACATAATAAATACCTAAATAATGTAATTTGTGTAAGTAGATTTTTAAATTTAAAGAATAGTTTCGGGGCGCCTGGGTGGCTCAGTCAGTTAAGCGTCTGACTCTTGCTTTCGGTTCAGGTCATGATCTCGTGGTTTGTGAGTTCAAGCCCCGCATCAGGCTCCATGCTGACAGTGTAGAGCCTGCTGGGGCTTCTCTCTCTGTCCCCTTCTCTCTGCGCCCCTCCCCTGCTCATGTGCTCTCTCTCTCTCAAAATAAATAAATAAACTTAAAAAAAAAAAAGTAAAGAATAATTTCAAAAAATGTTGTTAGAGTGTGCCAGAGGCAAAATAAAAGACACTTAATCATTCCAAGTCCCAAACGATTTCAAATTCAAATTGACGTTTCACTTTTCACTTGATATGAGAAATAGTCAGCTGCAGGACCAAAATTAGAAAGCTAATATGCTCTGAAAAAACTCTTGTGTTAACATCTGAAACTAAACCTTAACTTTTTAGAACTCTTTATTATGTAAAAGTTCAAATACATAGAAGAGAACAGTATAAATTAATCCACACCACTCCCATGGACCATCACTTGGCTTTATCAACGATCAACTCATGACCAATTCTGCTGTATCTATCTCCCCCTACCTTTTGTTTTCTCTCAATACCAAGTCATTGCATCTCTAAACACTTCGGTAAAACTTTATAATTCTGGCTGAACACTGATGGAAATTTGGGGGGTTTTGTGTTTTATTTTTCACTGCCTCTTATTTTCAATCCTCATGTCATTCAAAGAGAGAAAGCTGGTGTTTATTGACGGTAAGGAGAAGAAAATTGAGATGTTTCAGTTTTTCTGGCATTTCCAGGACTTAAATACAGTTGTAAACTTTTCTCCTCCCTCCAGTGAAGGAGGAGGCAGAGCTGGCAAGATATAGTCATTTTGTTTAACAAACATTAACTGAACACCAGGGATGGGGCTAGGTAAAAGGCATAAAAATGAATAAGCCAAAGATCCCTTCTCTATAAGGGGTGAAACACGCATAAACAGATAATGTCAATATAATGTGTCAGAACTAGAATAATGATATTCACGGGGTACTCTGGGAACAGAATAAGGGCACTCAGGCCAGATTAGGGATTCAAGCAAGGCTTCCAGGAAGAGATGATATCTGAGTAAATGCAAATATACTGCAAATGATTGTTACTATGTCATTATAATAAGACCAGCACAAGGTTTCCTTCAAACAGATTTCCTTCATTTAATTGGTTGGGGAATTGGGTGGGGAGGGGATAGAGGGGAAAGTTCATCAAAGAATATTAGGAAAAAAACCAAAACACCAGGAATTCAAAAACAACCACTATATAATGTCTCACGGGGAATACCATAGGGAAAGGCTGGTCTCTAGTCTCAAGGAGGTAGGGATATAGATGGGGAGAAATTAAACATGCATCAGAAAATGCATAGCATATTCAATCAAAATATATAGTCTAGGGATGGGAAAAGCGGACTAAAATATTTGGGTAAGAGCTGGGACCTAAACCAAGGTTTTGAATATAAATTTAACCCAGATCAAAAAAGGGAAGCCAATCAAGTAAAGAAGAGTAAAAGGTAAGCCTTAAGTAGTCAAGGAGGCTTTGTCTTTAAAAAGTATTTACGGGGGCGCCTGGGTGGCTCGGTCGGTTAAGCATCCGACTTCGATTCAGGTCACGATCTCATAGCTTGTGAATTCGAGCCCCGCCATCGGGCTCTGGGCTGATGGCACGGAGCCTGGAGCCTGCTTCCGATTCTGTGTCTCCCTCTCTCTCTGCCCCTCCCCCGTTCATGTTCTGTCTCTCTCTGTCTCAAAAATAAATAAACGTTAAAAAAAAAAAAGTAAAAAAAAAAAAAAAGTATTTCTGGGGGTGACTGGGCAGTTCAGTCAGTTGGACGTCTGACTTCGGCTCAGGTCATGATCTCGCAGTTCACGAGTTCGAGCCCTGCGTTAGGCTCTGTGCTGACAGCTCAGAACCTGGAACCAGCTTCAAATTCTGCGTCTCCCTCTCTCTCTGCCCCTCCTCTGCTAGTCTCTTTCTCTCTCTCTCAGAAATAAACATTTAAAAAATTTTTTAAATAAAAAAAAATAAAGTATTTCTTCCTTCTGTCCATCTCTGAATTGATTGAAGGAAGCAGGGGAAGGGCTTGTATCTGAACCTCAGTTTCCAAAGAGGTGTGTGCATATATGTATTTACACGTGTGTCACATATGTCGGCATCAGAACATGAAGATTTGATTTGAGCATTTACAATCTGGCTCTAAGCTATTCCACTGGAATAACACACAATGTCAGATGCATACAAAGATCTACTCTTGGGGGCGCCTGGGTGGTTCAGTCAGTTAAGTGTCTGACTTCAGCTGAGGACATGATCTCACGGTTCGTGAGTTCAAGCCGTGCACTGGGCTCTGTGCTATCAGCTCAGAGCCTGCCTCAGATCCTCTGTCTCCCTCTCTGCCCCTCTCCTGCTCACACTCTCTCTTTCTCTGCCCCTCCTCCACTTGTTCTGTCTCCCTCTGTCTCTCAAAATAAATCAACTTAAAAAAATCTACTCTGGCAGATATCTGATTCTTGGGGAGAAACCCATAAAAATGAAAGCTGTAAAAGATATATAAGAAAAGCCAATCAACGCTGTAAGATTATAAAAAACGTTTTCCGATTGTCATCAGAGGTCAATGCCTCACCACTTATAATTCTATTTTTAATAACAAGAGCACCAGCTAACACTCAAACAGCATCTGCTATGTTACAAGCTTCATATAATTCACTCATTTAATCTTCAAATTGAGTTTTGTTGTAGATACTCCTATTCCTCCCATGTTATAGAAGAGGTAGCCAAGATTCAGAGAAATAAATATCAATCTTTCCTCCAGTTTTTCAACCTTCACCTGTAAGAATTTAAGTAGAGCTTAAAAAAAGACATGTAGGATTTCTCTGAGTACAGACTGAAATCTAGTATTTTTTTAAGTTCAGAAAAATTACTTCTATCCTTCACTGACCCAGGTGAAATGATGCGTGATAGTATGTTGGCACAGAGCCATAAACATAAATGTAAAATCAATCCATGAGGCTAAGAGGTAGAGTTGCAAATAGAAACATGCTCTAAAAATGCCATGTTTATCAATAGACCAAAGAACAATCTCTGAATATTTCCCACCGGATTGAAGAATGCATCTTTTTCACAATACTTACACAGAGATAAATGACCGTATCATTTACAGTGATAAAGGTAGCCCGTGGTAAAAAAGCATTTGAAATAACTTTTGTCCCTACTGAGCAGTAGAAAAATATTACTCCCCAGGTAGAGCTTTTTCTTCTAAACTCTGAAAGCACTTTATAGGTAGCTATCCCCAGCATTTGTATATCATATTACAATATAATTATTTGTTCATGTAGCAGTCTTCCCTCCAGACTTCTAGTCCTGGAGGATAGGGTGTGAATTTATTCATCCTGGGATTTAAAACCCATCTCTGTATCTAGTAGAATAAAGGTTTATTGGGTGAATAAATGAATGAATGATTCAAGAGGTGACTTTTGATAAACTCTCAGGCACTACACAGCATTATAGAAAAGTTTAAAATATCAATTAAGTCATAAGGGTGTTTGTGATTTTAAAAATAGATTCCAGCCTCCCATGCCTCGCATTTAAGGCCTTTCTACATGAGCCTTAATCTACTTTCTTAACCTTATCTCATCTACTCTCTTCCTAGTTATATCCTGGGCATAAATTACTTTGTCTCTCTTTTTTTAGTGTTTATTTATTTTTGAGAGACAGAGATAGAGAGTGAGCAGGGGAGGTACAGAGAGAGAAGGAGACAGAATTCCAAGCAGGCTGTGGGCTGCCAGCACAGAGCCCGATGTGGGACTCGAACTCATGAACAACAAGATCATGACCTAAGCTGGAACCAAGAGTTGGACACTTAACCAACTGAGCCACCCAGGCGCCCCAAGAATTACTTTCTCTTTCTGACACGAGCTCTGTGCTTTCTCATCTCTACACTTTAACTCAGTAATCTCCAAAAGTTTTAGATTATTTAGCCCTAGTATAAAATACCCCAGCATACTTATTTAATACTGTGCTGATATATTATGTTTGTAATAAAACAATTATAAAAACACATGAAAATAGACATTTTAAGCAAATACGGAAAGATATATAAATAGAAGTTTTAATTTTTTCGTCCTGGACACAGCAGATTGTTTTAGATGTACTTCACTTTGAAAGTCACTGATTTATATGAAAAGAACAAATCTCATAGAGGTTTTTTGAGAATTAAGTGAATCAGTACATGTAATACACTTAGAACAATACTGGTCATGAAGGCCCAATGTAAATGTTATCTCTTCAAAGAATTATTTGAATGCACTTCTTATGAGGTTAGGATTTCTCACTGTAGAAGGCACTAACCCTACAGAGTTTGGCAAAGAGCTGAGCCTAAGAAGCCAAAATAAAGTAGAAACATTGGAAAGATTGGGTTTATGGAAAATGATGCAAAGGAAAAAAGGTAATTATTAACCTCAAGAAAAATAAAGTACACAAAAAGCAAATATAATCATACTACACTATCTGGCTCTATAGTACATATTTCCATAGGCCTAATCAGACAAACACGGACGGCAAATTTAACAAAAAGAACTGTGATATAACTATACGGAAAAGACGGAGTGTTAACACAGCCCCTGAAATCCACAGTTTTTATTAGCGAAAGTCTAAAGTTCAGGCATGTTACTTTAAAACTTGCAGATATCTATCAGAAGAAACAGCTAAAATATTTCAGTGATTATCTCTGAGGAATGTGATTGGAAAGGTAGAACACTTTAGTACTATTTAATTTTTAAATTTTGTGCATGTATTATATCGATCACAGATCTTGAAAATGAAGTCAATTTTCTTAAATTTTAAAATAACCTCCCACAGAAAGATGGCAAGTTGAATACATATGTTCAACTCTACCCTCTCCAGATACCTCAGTGACACAACAGAGAAAAGATGCAGAAAGGCACAGAGATATTCCAGAAAGAAGAGAGAAAAAGATAAAGAAATAGAGAATAAGAAAAGATCAGAAATTTAATGCAAGCGTTGTAGGAATCAAATCATAAGACGCCAGGAAAAGAGAATGGAGAAAATGATGAAAAAAAAAATCAAGTAAATAATTCATAAATTTTTCCTAGAACTGAAGAACATGAAGTATTAGACTGAAAGGGTCAAATAACATCCAACAAAACGGACAAAGGACTTCCAAACCAGGGCACATCAACGTGAAATTGAAAAGCATTAGGAAAAAAGAGAAGATCTTGCAAGCTTCTAGGGAGATGAAAAGAAGTTATGTATAATGAGATCAGCAGTGAGAAAAGCACCTGTTGTTCTTCTCATGGTAACAGAAGTTAAAAGGCACTGAAGCAAAGCCTTCCAAATTCTAAAAGAAATAATTTTATAGTCACTCAACCTATTCATGTAAAAGCATTTTACAAATTGCAAAGGTTCTTAGGCACTCTCAGGCATCTATCAGAAGACGTGTTCATACAACATTAGAGAATCTAAAAAAAAGGGAAAGCCGTGGAATTCAGGAAACAGGAAATCCGAAGGTTCTATTTATCAAGTCATATTAAAAGTGATCATGAGCTTACCGGTTTTAGGAAGATGAAATCCATATGAAGGCTTTCAGTTGCTTTTTGGAATGTTAACATATTTCATGTGCTTTTAGATTTGCATAGCTATGCTTTTACAGCATTCTGAACATAAAAGAGATTACAAGAGGTTTCAACTCTTACCTGTAGCACAGCAGCAAATAAGTACACTACTATGAAGATGACAGTTAAGGACGTGTGACCACTTTTCATCAAATGAATAGTGTAGAGGAAAATTAAATGTCCGGGAATCACTAAAAGCAGTAAAACTTGAGCAGACTTATTATTCACTCCTGTAACAGAAAATATAAGAGTTAAAACAAAGTCATATTTTGGTTAATAACAGGTCAGTTATTAACATTTAAGGACTACTTTCTACTTACTATACTGAATAGCACTGCATAAAATTCTGTTGCTGGGGCACCTGGTTGGCTCAGCCAGTTAAGTGCCCAGCTCTCGATTTTGGCTCAGGTCATGATCTCATAGTGGGTCATGAGATCAAGCCCCACGTCAGCATCTCCTTACCCTCCCAACACTCCCTCCCCCACTGGGCATGCAGCCTCTTTGAGATTCTCTTTCTCCCTGTCCCACTGCCCCTTCCCTGCCTATAAGCACCCATGCACATGCAGGCATGCTCTTTCTCAAAATATAACAAATAAATCTACTCCTGAAATCATTGTTTCACTATATGCTAACTAATTTGGATGTAAATTTTAAATAAAAAAAATAATAAAATATATATATATATAAAATAAAAAATTCTGTTGCTAGCAAAACATTTCAACTTTTCACAATTCACTTAATTCTTTGAAATTCTTACTGTATGTTATAGGCTAATTAAATGACAGGAAATTGATAAAAGCTTGCTATGAAGAACACTGGCCAGACTTTAATGTCTATCATACTAATAGAGGGAAGACAAAAGAAAACACATAAATTTCCTAAAGCATAGGAATGTTCTGGTTTTTTGGGTTTTTTTTAAACGTTTATTCATTTTGAGAGAGAGTGAGCCAGCAAGCAGGGGAGGTGCAGAAAGAGGGAGAGAGGGACAGAGGGAGAGACGGAGAGAGAGAGAGAGAGAGACAGAGAGAGAGAGAGAGAGAGAGAGAGAGAGAGAGAGACAGACTCCCAAGCAGGCTCTGCACTTAAACCACAGAGCGCGAAGCAGGGCTCAAACCCACAACTGTGAGATCATGATCTGGGCCAAAAGCAAGAGTCAGGTGCTTCACTGACGACAGCCACTCAGGGGCCCCAGGAATGTTTTAATTTTACTTTTCCTTTAGAGTTCTTTCACTGATATTTTACTGAGCATTTCTCATCCCCGTTCAAAAGTCAAGAATAACCTTTATTTTGATCCAAAAAGAAGTGACAGGAATTGTGAGATTTAATATAGTGGTCTTAGTTTTTTGGTACTCACTGCCCGGGTGACATAAACAGGGCACTGTTCCTTGTGACAGAAGTTATCCCTCTCCTTCTCTTTGGGATCAAATGCTTACATTTAGAAAGGCCAAAAGGATTAATACAGTAAAGACAGTACATCCGTCTCTCTAGATCACCTAGATCTAGATAAGGTTCCTCTTTCTTGACTCATGAACAAGGTATCCCAGAGAAAAGAATGAAAGACAAAAAGTATACAAAGTTCCTCAGCAGCTGCAGACTTGATACAAATAACTTTTTGTTCACTGAGATTTAATTTTTTTTTTTAATGTTTATTTTTGAGACAGAGAGAGAGCATGAACGAGGGAGGGTCAGAGAGAGAGGGAGACACAGAATCTGAAGCAGGTTCCAGGCTCTGAGCTATCAGCACAGAGCCCGACGCGGGGCTCGAACTCATGGACTGTGAGATCATGACCTGAGCTGAAGTCGGTCGCTTAACCAACTGAGCCACCCAGGCGCCCCTGTTTACTGAGATTTAATGAACACAATCTATTCTACTTACAATCTATTCAGGTCTCAGAAAAAAAAAAAAAAAAGTCATGCAAAACTCTGACAAAATAGGTATTCAGCAACTGTTGCCTGCCTATGTGCTCAGAGCAGAATTATTCCTGATATAAGATGCAAAACTCCAAAGCACATACCTGGACCAAAAAAAGTTCGAAATGGGTAGTAACAACCTTTGGGTTCCTCAGGCAATTCTCCAGGAATGCTATGTAAATGGAGGTAGGTAGAAATCCTGCTAGCCTGAATGGCCACCAAATTACCACCAATACCTGAAACATAAGGAAAAACAAAGCAGTTATCTTTCTATTTTAAGCAACTTGCATAAATTCAACCAAAGGCAGGCCTTCTTTGTGTTATGTGCTGGGCAATAAAACAAGCAAAAAGAATTTCTTCTGAAATGTTGATTTATTTAATGTTGAAGTAGATATTCCAAAGGCGTAAAGTCATTATTAGGAAAGACTCTTGCATTACTTTTTCAAATCTGACTCACTGACTGAAAGCAGACCAGACTAAATAATTGTTTTAAATTACCATCACGGCCAAGGTATAAAGCTAGGCAGCAAGATATTTAATGCTTACCTCCTTAATGAAAGGAAAAATAAGCTTGATTTTTTTTTTTTTTTTTTTTTTTCAAATAGACAAGGCTTGGTACTTTTCTGCTCAGGTTCATAAAGAAATTGGTAGAAGAGACTGAAAAAAATACTCCAGAAAGTAATCTTGTAACCTAGATTATTCTCTCAAATACTTTACAGATATGCTCTACAGGAAACATTAAAGGGATTTCTCTTGGCAAAAGGAACATAAATCCAGATGGAAATCTGGAACTACACAGAGGAAAGAAGGATGCTAGAAATGTAAAATATATCAGAAAATAGAAAAGATATTTTCTCATTTTTAGTCTCTTCAAAAAAACATCTGACCATTTAAAGCAAAAATAATAACAATGTATATACAAGGTTTATAACAAAGTAGAATGTATGACAAAAAGAACACGTAAGAAAGAAGAGTGAAAATCCAAGTATACTGATGCAAAGTTCTTATCCTTTATGTAAATGGACTAAATTATTATTTGACAGTGCTCTGTGATAAAGATATACATTATAATACCTAGAGCAGTAGTTTGCAAAATATGGTCTGGGGTCTGAAGGAAGGTTAATTCTAGAAATTCTAACCCCTTGCTAGCACAAGTCCCAGAGGGAAAGATTCACAGTACACATTAGCATGATAAAGATCTTTAAGAAATCCTGTAGTGAAGAAATCTATTTGACCTAATGCTTCCCAAACTGAATGGACAACAAAAACTCACTTTTCAAGTTATATTTATTAATATCTCATAGAACTAGTATTCTTGTGATATATATACACACACACATACACACATACTCTAAAGTTTATTCATTTATTTTGAGAGAGAGAGAAAGCACGAGTCAGGGAGGTGCAGAGAGGGAGAGAGAGAGAATCCGAAGCAGGCTCAACATGGTCAGCATGGAGCCCAATGCAGAGCTCGAACCCACGAACTGTGAGATCATGACCTGAGCTGAAGTCGGATGCTTAACCGACCGAGCCACTCAGGCGCCCCTGAAATATATTTTACAAAATGCTACTAAATGCTGGGAGATGTGTTAAAAGATGTCCTAAGCAAAATATCAACACTGATATGCCTTACTTTAAACAAAGTGTGTATTCTTGTATCTAATAAAACAGATAAATTAGCAATTATTTTGAGGGGGAAAAAATCACAGGCTTTGGAATCAAGGAGATCTGGGTCTAAATCCTGAGTTACCACTTACTAGATATAAGATGCTGGACAAATTACTTTCTTATTGGGAGGATTAAATGATAGGAACGTGCGTAAAAGACCTGCAAGTTACCCGGTACACAGTAGGTACTCACTAGTTAGTAAATGATGATGGTCATGATACATAGGGGTCCTTCAAATAGCACATCCTCTAACACATTTAAAATGAAATTCAATTCTCAAAAGTTCCACTTTTTTGAGGACCATGGAATTAATCTTCTCTATCAATGTCTTTAAAGAGTGGAATTTAACATAAAGTGAGCTCCTTGTGATACGCAGCTAAGAGATTTACTTACTGGGATACAAAAAAAAAAAAAAAAAAAGATTGTGTTGCCATGTAATATGATGGCTTCCAAGAAGAGCACTTCAATGAAGCTCTAAAATTATTTCTTTTGTAAAGTGAAATAACAGAAATACTGATTAAAGTGAAATAACAGAAGTACTGATTAACACCTTACTCATGACGGTATTGTTGTAATTTACATTTTTCACTGAAATGTTGGACAATACAGCTCTAATGGCATTAGTGGGTAAAACTTATGCTAGTCACCTCATCAACTAATATTCACTGAATAGGATTGGAACAGGTGGAAGAAAAGCAGTAATCATTCCAAGCAGTGGAAATTAGATCTTTGTGGGGCCCCCAAATAGGAATCCAGTTAGAAAGATAAAGGAAAAAGTTGTACGCAGCCAAGAGCATATAGAGGGCCTTGAAAAGCGAAGCAGAAGAATTCAAACTTGATTTGACAGGTAGGAGGAAACCACTGATACGTTCATCATCTTAAGTCTGATGTAATAAAAACAATGTTTAAGGATGACTAGTCTGTTAGTGACATTTAATTGGCACTGAATAGGGAGTGGGTCAGGAAAGCTACTTTGTTACTTCAATGATGGCTGAAGTGAGATATTAGCAGACTACAATGCTGAGACTGTTGTCATATAAGTAAGTGAAGAAGTGAATTACGTTAATGGGCGAATAGACAAGGTTTGGTCATGTCTATTCAAAGAGGATGAAGGGCCAGGTTGATGGTGCCATGATTTTAAGGGTGGATGATGGGGAGGAGTGTGGCACTAGGAAAATTGGGAAGGGGATCTAGAGGGGAAATTTCTTTCTTTTTTGTTTTTTAATGTTTATTCATTTTTGAGAGACAGAGAGAGACAGAGCATGAGTGGGGAAGGGACAGAGAGCAGGAGACACAGAATCTGAAACAGGCTCCAGGCTCTGAGCTGTCAGCACAGAGCCCGACTTGGGGCTCGAACTCACAAGCTGTGAGATCATGACCTGAGCCGAAGTCAGATGCTCAACCGACTGAGCCACCCAGGCACCCCAAGGGGAAATTTCTTTACAGACATTTTATAACTACACAGAAATGTAAATGTTCAGTTGAAATTTTAGATATGAAGTTAGATTTTGGAGAACTTGCCTTCATAGAACATATTTTCTTACACATAAATATAAAAAGCAGTTTATATTAAATGTGTAGCATATCCTATGACAGGTTTTCTCTCAGGTAAAATTACTTTTTAAGTTATATTGGTGTAGGTTATACTAAAATCCAATTTAATGAGCCAGCCCAAAAGTCAGTATAACTGGATTAAAATTATTTTTTTAAATGGAATACATACAAGAAACCCTGTGAACCTAAGTATTACAGTTCCCACTTTATAGGTAAGAAAAAAAAAAAAAAAACATAAGGCAGATTTTAAAGGGATCCGCAGAGGAGTGATAGATGTTAATGGACTGCATTGACTTAAGCAATGCTTACACCTAGCTAACTCTAATTTATCCATAAAAATTGACAGAAGCAGCAACAAAACAGGACAGAGCACATAACCCAAAGCCAGTGATAATCCAGAACTGAAATGTCATATGTTGCTACATTAACCTCAAAAATCAGGTATGCCTGATTCTCAAGCTAAGATCAAGTGGTAAGAGTAAAAAAACAGCTTTTTTCAAAAATGTGTTGTGCATACTGAGAACAGGGAACCTCATTTCTACCACAGATACCACCCTGGGCTTGGAGAGAGAATGGAAGGGAAGGGAAGATACACCTCTTAAAATCTGAACCCTAAGATTCCCACTAGTGCCTAAGAGTATATAATGATTTGTTGCCATCGTGAAACAGTGTATCTCATTCTTACCATTAATAACCGGTGTGTAAACAACAATCCCCACCAAGTTTGGATCAGATACAGTTGTGTCCAGAATAAGGCCCCCAATGCTGGAAGAAAATCACACAGTTTAGGGAAGAGAAAAGAAAACACACTAATTTAAAGCTGCTCTTTACATACAAACACCTCTACTTTTAAAAGTAAACATTTCAGACATTTAAAAAACAATAAAAAGGAAAAATATTCCAAGTAAAAATCAATGTCAACAGTGAAATGTTGAAAATAAAACATGGCATGAGCAGTAGCCCTCTGTTTCCGTTCTCATTCTGATCTCCAAGATGTGTTCCTTGTAAAAAGGAAAAGAACATAGGGGCACCTGGGTGGCTCAGTCGGTTAAGCGTCCGACTTCGGCTCAGGTCTAACCTCACTGTTGGTGAGTTCGAGCCCTGCATCTGGCTCCGTGCTGATAGAGCCTGGAGCCCTCTTCAGATTGTGTCTCCCCCGTTCTCTCTGTGACCCTCTCCTGCTCACACACTGTCTCTGTCTCTCTCTCAAAAATAAATAAAAACATGAAAAAATAAAAAAAAAACATAAATAAAAAGGAAAAGAATATGCTTTAAGTGCTTTAAAATGTCTGGAAGGATATATAAGAAATTATTAACAGTGTCCATCTCTGGGTGGAGGGGCAGACAAAAGACTGATGATTATTTAATATCCTTCTGTATTTGTTAATTTTTTAAAACCATGTGTATTTATTGCTCTTATAATTTAAAAAATAGGGTTTTTTGTTTTGTTTTTTTAAGTAAGCTCTAAACCAAACACAGGGCTTTCACTCATGACTCTGACCCCACCATCAAGAGTTGCATGCTCTAGGGGCACCTGGTGGCTCAGTCGGTTAGGCATCCGACTTTGGGTCAGGTCATGATCTGGCAGTTCGTGGGTTTGAGCCCTGCATCAGGCTCTGTGTTGATAGCTCAGAGCCTGGAGCCTGTTTCCGATTCTATATCTCCCTCTCACTCTGTTCCTCCCCTGCTTGTGCTCTGTCTCTCTCTATCAAAAATAAATAAACATTAAAAAAAATAGATTAAAAAAAATAAAATTAAATAAAATTAAAAAAAAATAGATTAAAAAAAAAGAGTTGCATGCTCTACCAACTGAGCCAGTCAGGCGCCCCTAAAATCTAGTTTTTAAAAGAATATTTCTTCATTTATGAAATTAACAAAGCATTAAATGGATCATTTTTATGGTGTTAAAACTATATATATATATACATATAAATAATCTTATCACTGGTAAATTGAAATAATGAGCTGTAGCATAGAAAGGGCTGATTTTCAGAATGGAGGTCTGGAAAAATAACATATAGCTACATAGAAGCAGGCCTTCAACTTCAATGTCTCAATGGAGCTCTGAGGGTTTTTTTTAAGTTTCAAGACCATTACTAATTGGTTAACTTCAGTTTCTTGGTCTAAGCCCTATAAAACATTAACAGTCCCAATACTCCATGGGGTCATACTGCCTAAAATTTCTAGGAAAATTCAATCTACATTACACAAAAATAAACTATATGTTATCAGAGAATGGAATTGATTGTCAAAATATCAGATCAAAATATTCTTACCACTACTTGACAGCTAACATTAGGAATTTATTAAATCTTTATTAATTTTTTAGTAAAATAGATGAATTGTGGCTTAATATGCCTAAATTACTAGAATTTCCCATTAAAAGTTACACCATAGGGGCACCTGGGTGGCTCAGTTGGTTAAGCGTCTGACTCTTGTTTTCAGCTCAGGTCACGATCTCACGGTTTCGTGGGTTTGAGCCCCACATCAACACGTTGGGCTCTTTGCTGGAAGCACTGAGCCTGCTTGGGATTCTCTTTCCCTCTCTCTCTGCCCCTCCCCCACTTGTGCTATCTCTGTCTCTCTCAAAATAAATAAATAAACTAAAAAAATTTTTTTTAAATTAAAGTTACACTGTAAAGTCCAAAAATAGTCATCCTTAGCAGTATTTTCATATTTTAAGCTCTAATTTAAAATATATATATATATATTTCATAGAACTAATTATGTATTAAAGAATAAATCTCTGTGCCAAAACACATAGGTTCATGCTGTGACTGTAACATGAATATTTGCTAAAACACATTTAAAATGTTTTTATGGGGGCGCCTGGGTGGCTCAGTCGGTTAAGCGGCCGACTTCGGCTCAGGTCATGATCTCGTGGTCCGTGGGTTCGAGCCCCGCATCGGGCTCTGTGCTGACAGCTCGGAGCCCGGAGCCTGTTTCAGATTCTGTGTCTCCCTTTCTCTCTGACCCTCCCCTGTTCATGCTCTGTCTCTCCCTATCTCAAAAATAAATAAAACGTTAAAAAAAATTTTTTTAATAAAAAATAAAAAATAAAATAAAATAAAATGTTTTTATAACCCAGATAACAAAATATAGAAAAATTAGAAAATACAAACAAGAAGAAAATAAAAATCAACTATCATGACATCATTCAGAGTTATACTGTTAGTATGTTGGTAGCTAGACTCCCAGACATTTTTAAACACTTAGATTTTTAAAAATGAAAACCCACATTGCAAAAGTAGTTCTCTCTTCACTTTTATCAAATTTTGATTTTATCCAATAAACACATGTACATTATTTAAAAAGTGAGAGTGCCGCAAAGCCTATTACATAGCCCCTGGCCCCTGCCCCCAGAATCTGTTCTGCACCAGTAAATTTTTTTTCAAGTTCTGTAGCTGTTTCCTCTGGCATTTAATTCCGTATTTCCAGATAGTATGTTTATACTGTGATTTCTTGATTTTAATTTTAGACACTTACCTAATGACCTCCACTATGACGGATGAGGATTTAGTCTCACTTGCCCTTCTCTCTCCACCTAAGACCATTCATAAACCCCTTCCTCCCGGTATCCTGCCAACTTGGTTCTGTAGTTCTGGGTGGAGTATTTAGGGTTTACTTTATTGTGACAATGGAATCATTATTCACAGCAGGACCACCAAGTGTCATTGGATTTCCCCACTGTTACTTGTTGCTCTGTCCCATATTTTTCCTAATTTTTAAGGTACTTACTACTAATTCAGCCTCAAATTTCTAACAAAGTTAATGAAGTGCCTCTGAATAAGTCAAAGTCACCTGGCAACCAATCAATTCTGCTTTTTTTTTCTTAGAGACATTCCTCCTTGAGCCCACTGTCCTCCTGCCAACCTGGACGGTTGCCTCTAGGCCTGATACACAGCTGTCAAACTGAACTTCAATCTCCCACACTGGGTCTTTGAAAAAAGTCCCAACATTTCATAGGACCCTATTGCCTGAATCTTCCAGGAAAAAAGCAATCTACATCAGAGAAAAATGAACCACATGGTCTCATGGAATGGGTTTCCTCATGCCCATGTCATCTTCCTTGATTTATTTCCTCATTTTGATAGACTGTATCTTCTACCAGCTTTCATATGAAAGGGTACATAGGAAGCAAAGTTTTTGAGATCCTACATGACTGAAAATTGTTGGATGCCACTCTTCCATTTGGCTAATGCTGCAACCATACTTTGTGTTCAAAATAATCTCCCTTCAGAATTTTCTGGAAGGAATCACTTCCGGTGTTGCTACTGGACATCATTCAGATTCCCAATGCTTTATATGTAACTTGTCTTTTCTCTCCAGGAGATTTTGGGATTTATAGTAAATTTATGATTTGGGGCCCTCCTCGTATTCACTGTGCTTGGTCCTCAGTGGGCCATTTCAATCTGGAGGCCCGTGGTCTTCAGTCCTGGGGAATTTTCTTGCACTATTTCCTTGAGAATCTCTTCTTATTATTTACCTCCAGTTGCCCGCCTCTTTGTTTTCTGTTCTATTTTCCAGAACACTTCTTCAGCTCTGTCTTCTAACTTTTCTACTCAGGTTTTTGTTTGCTTATTTGTTTCTGCTCTTTATATATATTCTTCGTTCCCAAGAGCTCTTCCTGCATTTCCAAATCCTCCTTATTAGAACATTCTGTTCTTACATTATGGATGCCATAGATTCTCCTATTGCTTAAGGGCACTGATGAGAGTTTTTGAGGTCTTTCAACTATCCCTGCACTTTCTTTGAGTACCATTTTTCTGGTCTCTGTCTTTCATGTTAGAAGCCTTAATCAAATGTCTGGTGATCCTTTTACTGTCTGCTCCTCTGTAAAGGGCACTGCAGAGCACACTCGTCAGCAGGTGAGCCTCGTGAAGAATGGTCAGGTAGCTCTTTCACTCAAGGACCCACAAGGGTCAGTAACCACCGAGTGTTTCTCTGGCTCTCTGGTGCTGATGAGTTACCCCAGGAGGGAATTATTCTAATTTTTTTGCCTGGGGGTATAGGCTTGACTACCAGCATTCCATGAGCAAAGAAAAAGAAGTGGGATAGGGTTTTCACTGCTGGGCATCTAGATTTTCACTTAATCCTACTTTCCATACAGTGCTTAATCCACACCCTCACTTGTGCAGGTGTTGCTTAATCCACAGCTTCTCTGATTTAGTCTCTCCAGAGTTAATTCTTGTCTTTTGCCAAGGTGGGAGGGGGCAGTCACTTGGGTGGTCAAGCTGGAGAAGGGCTTTGAGGGTCTAATTGTTTCTCACATAAATTTTCAACCAATCTTCTCCATTTCAGCTTTGAGAAGTACTTAGTGCCTCCAATTTCTCCACGTTTCTGGGTTTCTGAGGCTTAGATCAGCTCGCTTCCTATGGGTGTCCCCTCACCCTGCTGGAGGTTAGGCTTTAGCCTTTTCCATTCTGGCGGTTCAGCTAAAAGTCATCCATCTGATTCCTATTTTACTAATTTTGTTGAATCTCTCACCTGCTGTCCTCTCTGCTCCCCTTCTGCTTTTGTGGTTTTACAGCTTTTCTGTTCTATTACTGTCATTTTAGTAGTTTCAGGAAGGAAGACAGTAAATGCGTGTCAATATACCATGCTTAACAGGAAATTCATACCCTTTTCTAGCTGGCTCTTTTCACCAAAGGCATAATGAACATCTTTCCATGTTAACAGAAACGTTGCAGTGTTATTTTTAGCAGCGAATATTCCATTTCGTGACTATACCATAATTTATTTGATCACTACCTGGTTGCTGAGACCTCTAAGGTGGTCTCTCTCTTCTTTTGTTATTAAAAGTTCCTCTGTGATGAGGACCCGTACAACTTAATCATTTGCAAATATCCTTAATTATATCCCTATGTTCTGCCAAAGTCCTAGAAGGAGAAGTAGTCAAATGGTACGTCCATTTCTAAGGCTGTCTGATACTTATGTGAGCAACTTACTATTAAAAATAAATAATGTCAGGCTAACACACACACACACCACTAAACCTTACTCGTCAGTCTGGTAAGGATTTGATTGGAGAAAAGTTTGAAACTGGTAGCGAAATGAGGTATGTCTACTCATTCCAAGAACTCCTGTGACTAATAGCTCTATTACATGTGATAATAAAGATGTGAGTATATAAAATGCCTGAACCAAGAAATGATGTTTTAATGTATACACAGATGCAGGCATATAGAACACACAGATAGATACACACACACACACATTTTAATACTAACCTACTTATAACCATAGCTGTTATGACAGGCTCCCAGCCTGAGTGGAGAACTGTCCTTGTGGCTGGATGTTTGGCAGCTATTATAATCCAGATAGGAGTTAGAGCCAAGAAAAAGACACCAACTAATGGAGAAATGTAGTAATACCTCTCTAAAATTAAAAAAGAGACAACATTTCAATCTCTCTTCTAACCATGGAGCAAATGTAGATATTAAAAGTAGAAGTTTCCCAGAAGATAGGACGTTATCCAACATATTCACGTGCTATACTTTCTATAAACTTCAAACAAATTTAAAACAGTAGATAAGGTAAAAATATTAAATAATGTAACCAAAAACTAATACATTAATTCAACAAACATTTATGGAATTAGCTATCTGTGCTAGATGAGAATTGCAATAATAATGATAATAATAATAATAATAATAATAAACAGTAAGAACAAGAGTAAAAAAGCTAACATTTATTTGGCTTCTATTATTTACCAAGTACTGTGCTAAACACTTTCAACTCAACACATCTACTCATGTGACAGTCCTCACAAATATGAGGTAGACACTGTCATTTCTATTTTATGAAGAAAACTGAAGCTTTGGACCTTAAGAACATGGCTAAGAGACAGCAAGAGTTGGGGGGAAATGGAATCTGACACCAAAGTTAGTACTCTTAACTCTCGAGTCAAATGGGATATTGTTTTTACCCACAAAGATCTTATAGTGCAAGCATTCCAAGGAGTATTGGCCAATTGATAACAGATATCCCCATATTGAATAGTGTTCCAAGCTCCAAAATAAAATAGAAAAACTAAGTTTAATAAAGTTAAACACATTTTTTCACTGCTGCACTTCTCAGAACCCTTAATATTCTAAGACAGAATATAGTACACCATGTTAACCACAGGTTGGCCAGACCACCTAGTTTCACATCTAAGTGTGACAACTTACCTTGGACAAGAAATTTAATTTCTATAAACTTCAAATTCCTTATCTATAAAATGGCAATAATAATAGTATCTATTTCATGGGGTTATTGTGAGTCTTAAGAGAATTAGTACACATAAGTACAATAGTGCCCAGGCACCTAGCTAATATTTATTGAACACTTACTATTGTCATAATTATCACTGCCATTATCATTAACATCTTGCTATTTGGAACACACTGAGATACCAGATTGCCAGGACTTTGTTACAACCCCTTTGTGGTAAACTGTTTTGCTTGATCACAACTATTCACTGTCTCTCCATTCTTGTTATATTTTCCTATAAAGTGAATATCCTTCTCTGTCTCATTGACTCTGAGCTTAGCTATTTGTCTTGCTTTGTGGACATGCTATATATCACCTCTGAACAAAATTTTAAGCGCTTTCAGAAATGAAAGAGGTAGATTGATAGATAGATATGGGTAAATATGAACTGTTTTCAGACACTAGACACTAGACAACAGGCATTGCAAAACTGTGATCCCTGAGAGAAGGGAAAGAAATGAGATAAGCCCTATAACAGCCTCAGCTCTTTGACTTAAGGCACATTCCAGACCACAGCTCAGGAAGGGAAAACTCAAGCAGAGTGATGATAGGGCAGCAGGAATTTATAGGACAAAATACTAGAGAAGAGGAAGCTCTCAGAGAAAGAGCTTGTGAACTGAATACTAAGTCAAGCATGCATAAGGTGAACTCCACAAGGCCAGGCCAAGAATAATTGGGGAGTCGTAAACTGAAAAATTCCCAGAGTTTACAAAGGGCTGGAAGTCATTCAAGAGCTAATCTTGTAGAGAAGAGAGGCCTCTTTGAATACGGAGAAGATTTAGTAAAGACCTGAGAAGGGTCACATCTTAGTAGTAGGGCCAGCCCTAGCATAAAGTCTACTCAAGATTCACTCCAATAAAGCTTGAAACCATGCCTTGTAAGGCTCAAGCTAATCCACAATTAACTGCCTACAAGAATAAAATTAAACACTCTGTAAAGAAAACCAAAACAATTGAGCACTTAATGGTATTACATCACAATGTGTAGCACCCAACCAAAAATTATTTTTAAGTGTTTGAATAATATTTAGTCACATTTACAAACTTAAATACTCTGAGATACTCTGTTGTACTTAGACATTTCTCATGTCTCTCAAAAGTTTCCAAGTACTTATGACAATCTTTATAAATCTAGCAAATTAAATGTACAAATACAGAAAGTCTTCAAGTTTTCATAAATTTTTATATAATGCATAAAAATTTGGGAACATTTATATTTAAAATCACAAGAATAAGTCAATTACTTAATTACAAATTTAAGACAGAATTAGAAGACTGATGTGTTTCTCTAATGGGTTAAGTTACAAGTATATTAAAAAATCCATGTTTTGCCTCTTCAGCATAAAACTGTTAATACCATGAGTCTGATTCTCAAATATTTTTATAGTCAATTCTAAATATCCCCAGGAATACAAGTTGCCTACCCCTTCTTAAAACAGTGACACCCCAAAACATTTTTGGTAATATCATTTTAGCTGACCAAGGTTTTACTATTATCGGAGATTTCAGCCAGGACATTCCTGGATTCTTCTCAATGATTCTAATACTTATTGTGTATAGTAGAGGGCTCACCTTATACCTTAAAGACAGCCTTGAACTCACGGTCCTTGTAGCTTATAGTCCTAGATTTTAGTTATATGTTACTAAATTTTTCTGGCATCTCACAAAATTCTTCAATCCTTATCCAGACTCTTATCTTTAATTGAACTTTGTATTTCCTCATCTTAAAATATTTAAAGATCTTCTTGCCTATGACTAAAGATGTTTGAACTAGATAGAAACTCGATTTTTTTTTTTCCTAGCAGATAGGAACAAACAATTACTATAAATATTAAACTAATATCCAACCAAATTTTCTCATGGCTTTATCTAGATCACATCTTCAAAATAATTATGCTAACAAAATCCATTAAATATTTTCTCCCATTTACAGGAATATGACGAATGCTACACAGTGTCATCTTCTCCATGAATTTTTATAAAAGGTTGAAAAAAAAAAAACCTTTACTGAAAGGATTCCCAGTTCTCCTTGTTAAAACATTAACAATGTTAATGTTAAACATTAATGTTATGTTAAATAACATCCCAATTAGGAGGCATTCTAACCTCTTAAAACAACTAAGGTTGCCAACAATCTCTTTACAGGATCAAGCAGAAAACTAAAGGCAAAATCCACTAAACACAAATGAAAAGAAGTATTCTGCTAGGTCAGATCATCTTCGTACTTCATTTTTAGGTCAAAAAAGGAGCACTATGCTCAGCTTTTAAGTTCTTCTCAACATTAAATCTTTGGAAGGACATCTGCCGTTGAAAGAGGCACCTACCAACTCAACCCCAGGGTCATTGCTTGAACTTTCAAAGTGGGCAGAAACTTCTCAGTAAATAAACTAAAAATAATGAGTGGACAGTTCCTCAGAAAGTTAAACAGTTATCATATGACCCAGCAATTCCACTGCTAGGTAACTACCAAAAGAACTGAAGACATATGTTCACACAAAAACTTATACAAGAATGTTCACTTTTCATAATAGCCAAAAAGTGGAAGGAACCCAAATGTCCATGGAATGGTAAATGGATAAACAAAATGTGGTATATTTACACATGGAATATTATTCAGTACTGATTCATGCTACAACACAAGTGAAGCATACTCATTGAAAGAAGCTGGATATAAAAAGTCATCCATTTTGGGGAAACGCCCAGAACAGGCAAGCAAGCAAACCCATAAGTAGATAGATTACTGGTCACAGGGGCTGGGGAGTGACAGCTAACAGTTTCTTTATGAGGTGATGAAAATCTTCTGGAATAGAACATAGGTTCTATTAATAATAGGTTGTACAATCTTACGAATGTACTAAAAACCACTGAACTGCACAGTTTTAAAAGGTGAATTAATTCAGTGTGGAATATAAATTGTATCCCAATTTTCAAAAATTCTAATAATGAAAAAAAAGAGAGGCAACTACAGTCTTCAAAAATGTCAGTGTGCTGGGGTGTCTAGGTAGCTCAGTCGGTTGAGCACTTGACTCTTGATTTCAGGTTAGGTCATGATCTCAGGGTCATGGGATCAAGCCCTGCGTCACCACTGGGTGTGGATCAAGCCTCTTGGGATTCTCTCTCCCTTTCACTCTGCTCCTCCTCAGCTTGCAAATGTATGTGCTATCTCTCAAAAAAAAAAAAAAAAGTCTCTGTCCTAAAGACAAAAAAAAAAAAAATATATACATACATATATATAAAAACATATAGAGAAATAGAGACAAAGAATAAAAAACAAAGTAAATGGGGTAAAATGTTAACATTGAGTGAATCTTAGTCCGGGGTATGCAAGATTTTTAATACTATTTTAATTTTTGCAACTATTTTATAAGCTTAAAAAGTATCTCCAAGTACGAAGAAAATGTAAACATTAAAAAAGTGGGAAAGCCATGATAAAATAAAAATTATTAAAACTGATTTACTATAAATCATTACTATCTCAATTTCCTGAGAAACCTAGCATGCCCATTCCCACCAAATTATGATTATGTAGGACCTTCCTATCTTTTCCCTGGCTAACATCTAACCCAATTCTGATGGCTAAATATAAGAAAAGAGAAGTCTCTAAAACACTTCTCTTTGTGGGATATATTGGTGTTTTAAAGATGTCATAAAATTAAGGAATTATTTTCAGAAAACCATGAGTGACACAATTGGTGAGAAAAAATGGTCAATTAAAAGCCAACTGTGAACTTCTGCATTAATACCAAAATCTAAAATAATGTCTTCCTTCTATAGGAAATACATTTAAATAATCCTAGTCAAAATGATATTTTGTATTAATTTCTGGGTAGATCACAATGGGTGTTTTAGTTGGCTGAAATCCACATCCTAAACCTAGAACCTATGGATATTACCTTATAGGGCAAAAGAGGCTTTGCAGATGTGATTAAGTCAAGTGTTTTGAAATGCAGAAGTTATTCTGGATTATTAGGGTGAACCCAAAATGCCAGAAGATCAGAGACAAGCAAAGGAATTTCCCCCCAAAATCTCCAGAAGTAACCAGCCCTGCGGACACCTTGATTTTGGCCCTGTGTGAGTCATGTTAGACTGCTGGCCTCCAGAACTGTGAGAAAATTGATTTCTGTTATTTTAAGCCACAGAGTTGGCGGTAATTTGTTCCAGAAGCAATAGGAAATGAACACAGGTGTTCAGATAAAGCTCTACAGAATTTGAAGCCCAATAAATGTCTGTGTGCATTAGTATTGACCCTGTGATATAAGTTGACCAGGGAAAAGTAGGGATGAACACAGCTCAAGTGGTTCAACACTTGCTGTAACACTGAACTACCAACCATAACAGCCACCTTTTGGACTCATGGCTTTCACCTTTTATAAGACTGTTGGTGGCATTTTGCAACTACTGTTATGTAACTTCATTAATAACATCCATTATTCTTACCCTAAATTTTTTTGAAATATGTAACTGCTCTGAGTGACATTTTTATATGGCACCTGTTTCTGCGTGAGCAACAAAGCAATGGGCTCTGTAAGTTGCTGATTTTTTAAATGCCCTCTGTTATAACTATCAGAATTTTCTCACTAACTTGACCTTCCAGTAATCATTCTAAACCAAGACGGTGCTGAAAATACCTGAAGAAGAGTGACAGGCAAGACAGATTTAGATTCTACTCATATCACCACTCATAGCAAGGCCATGATATTCTAGAACGTCTTGTAAATAACTAGCTGGCATCCCTGTTAGCTTCCAGACTGAAGCAACCTGAGGTTGACTGTTATTGTCCTTATGGCTCCAACTAAGCCATCTTTTAAAAGTTAACCTCGGAGAATAAGAAATCAGTCAACATTGTGCTCAAATCTTGTCTAAAGAAGAAAAGTTGACAGTTTCTCAAATCAGTAAAATCACGTATATACAAGAATTAGATAGCCATGCAGTTATAAACAACTGATAAACATTTTTAAAATCCTCTTAAAAGTATGCAAACAAGAAAGAGAGGGCAACAATCACTGTGTATAGATGTTTCGGTTACTGGCCTAACATTATTCTTTTAATAGCTTTCAAAAGTTACTATTATTCAAACATTACTGTGTGAATGAATAAATACCTTTATATTTTCTCAGCAAGTCATACCAAAGCATATCATAGTCCAGAGCTTAGATTACTTTCTAAACTAACTTTCTATTTTCTCTTCTATTTCGAGATCTTTCCTAGCCATTTTCTGCCATTTAAATTTTTTCCTTAGGGATATTAATCCCCCTGATACTTTCTGCTAAGGCAAGATATTCTTCCAATATTTCCTTAATACCATATGCACAAAAAGCTATAATGATCCATAAAATGCAAAGAATGTTAGAAATATCAGTGTAATGCTACAGGAATCCAGAGGAGGAAAAGATCAGTTAACATTAGGGACACGTATGAATTTAGCATTGAAAAATGAAAACTGACTGGCCTTAACGGAGGGAAAGGGAACGATGTAAGAAAGAAAAGAGAAAAATCATGGACAGTGTATGAGAATTGGTACTGGCTGAGTCTGGCAGGAGTAACAATCACAGGAAAGTTTCTGCTGACTCCCAGAGGCCTAAACACCAGGCTAACATAAAATTTCAACTTTGTTAAATGAGCAGCAAAAACTTAGGTGACTACACAAAATAAAGTCAATAGGAACAAACAAAGCTCTGGGCTCATTTTGTCCTTTTAGGGGAGAACTGGAGCAGTAAAAAGAGGGAAAATCCCGTCTTTACTTCGAACATCAAAAATCAGCAAATTTTATCAGGACCAAAGGAAAAGTAACACATTGAATTAATGTAGAATGAGCTTCAGTACATGCATCAAAACAAACAAGACAAGAGGGAGCTGTTCAAAGTCATTTCTAAGTATCCAAAATTAGAGGTGGGGAACTAACTCAGGCTTTTTTCACAGCCCAGTCAGTTCTTTGGGACCTATGGAACCCATGGCCTCTATTCGTAACAGAAGCCCAGGGCTGCCATGAAATCCTCTTATCTCTAAAGACTGCTAAGTGTTTCCAATGTAGCTCAAGAATTAAACTTTGTTTCCAAGAATCAGGTATCTCAGCAGGATGAATGGGGCCTCAGAATTTAAACGAGACTGTTCCTAATCTTTATAGCCTGAATACCACAAATACTATAATGATCTTATGATGCCCCCTAGTGCTCACAATGTAGACATGTTATAATCCAACACTGACCCCAGAAAAACCCTTCACTCTTAAATCAACTATGGAATCAATCAGCAGCCCA